>NC_081395.1:10381341-10528841 GCF_030684315.1 Stegostoma tigrinum | reverse complement strand
ACACGCTAACACATACATACACACAGGCATAGGCACACTCACACTCACTCACTCTCTCACACACACACACACTCACACACACACTCAGTCACACTCACACACACACATAATCATTTACACACAGTCACGCACACACACTCTCTCTCTCACACACACACACTTACAAACACATACTCACAGACTCACTCACTCATACACTCATTCACACAGTCACACACTCACTGTCACACAGACACACGTACACACACCCACACTCGCTCTCACACACACGCACACATTCACTCACACACACACAGACAGACCCACACACACTCACTCACACACTCTCACACACACACACTCACATACACACACACACACTCTCACACACTCATTCGCTCACACACGCATTCACTCACACTCACACACAGATAGACACACTTACACACGTACAGTGACTCACTCCCACACACACACACACACACACACACACACACTCACCCCACTCTCACACTCACTCACACACTCTCACACTCACTTGTACACACACACACAAACACACTCACTCACACACACAAACACATACTCACAGACTCACTCATCACACACACACAGACACACACACACTCACTCTCTCACACATATACACTCACATACTCACTCACACACACTTACTCACACACACTCTCACACACACGCACTCATACACGCACACACTCACAGACACACACACACTCTCTCTCACTCACACACACATTCACACTCACTCACACACTCAAACTCACACACACACACTCACACATTCACTCTCTCTCTCACACACACACATTCACACTCACTCACACACGCAAACACACACACACTCACTCACACATTCACTCTCTCTCTCACACACGCACATGCGCACATACTCAGATAGCCAAGGTCTTATCCTCAGGGTAGCGGAGTCCAAAACTAGACAACATAGGCTTAAGATGAGAATAGAAAGATTTAAAGGGGGCACAAGGGGAAACTTCTTCATGCAGAGGGTGGTGCGTGTATGGAAGTGGAAGAGGCTAAAATGGGTGGGCCGTCCGGGTCCAGACCATGTTTGTCTCCGTGGGAGCTTGCTGTGCGCCCGTTGACTGCTGCATTTTATGTTGCACTCGGTGCCCTCAACACTTTGGGAAAGAAACGGCAGTGAAGCTTTCACATGGCATACGCTGGAAAATGGGACTTGCTTAATTGAGGCGATCTGGTTGGCATGGGCGATAGGTCTGAAGGGTCTGTTCTGTGCATTTTATGACTTTATGTCTCTACAATTTATAAAGAGTTGGCCAGGCAGAATAGGAAAGGTGAAGTTTCGGGTCTGGAACCTTCTTCAGAACTCTATCTCTGTCAGTTCTGAGGATGGGTCCCGACTTGAAATGTAAATTCTCCTACTCCTCTGATCCTGCTTGACCTGGTGTGTTCCTCCAGCCGCTCACCATGTAAGACTCTGACTCCAGCCTCTGCAGTCCTTGCTATCTCTAAATTATGAAGAGTTAATGCCTATATTTCGCTGTCTTTACTTATTTCAAATTTTTGCTGTGGGGACACAGGCGAGGGCCCAGGGTTGACAATACAAGGGGCCAGCCTGTCTGACTAGGCCTCATGCCTGAAGCAGGCCTGAATTTGGGAGAAATTCTACTCTCACTGATCTTCAGAAATTGTCGACAAGTGAGTCGCCTCTGGGCAAGGGAGAGAGAGAGAGAGTGACGGAGATGTAGAAGGACACCGCTATTAAGTTTCCAGGTGTGGCAATTGAACACAATATGTTCAGAAAAATATCCAGACGCAGCGAGGCAAATAAACATGTCGAGGCAGCCGGCTAATTGGAGAAATATTACGATTTCATTCTCTGTGAGATAATTAATTCAAGGAAGAAGGCTAATTTTCTTGCTTTCTGTTGTGACGGCAAATTTTTCAAAACAATTAGGACTGATTGCACTCTTTATTTTCTCATTTTCTTTCTTTCCCGCAACCCTGGAGACAGCTTATTAAATTTGAACGTCCTAACTGGTGGGGGCGTTGCCATGGCCCTCGGGTACCTGAGTGTCCTGACACCAATCATGCCAACATGGCCTTCAGGCCTCAGGGCTTTGTGGTTGTCTCTGGGGGCAGCTTCAGGGGTCGTCAGAACTGAGTCTTTGGGGAAGAGTGACCGGATTGGTTCAAAGTGGTCTCGCTGGAGTTTGGGAAAACGAGGTGAGGGGTTTAGGGGATGTGAAGGTTTTGCCAATGGCTCTGTGCCTGAGTGGGCATCTCTCTATACCAGTTAGGGCGGCCTCAACGTGAGGGGCCTGTGGTATAGACACTGACCGCTTAATCCAGACAGCATGGCTAATGATCGAGGGCCCTGGGTTTGTCTCCTGCCATGGAAAAGGGTGTGAACTCAGGGCCAATTGGGATTTCAGTCGAATGATTGATTTTTGGAGTTGGATGGAAATGCATGGAGCCATCTGGTGGGGGCAGAGACCCTGCAGTCCTTATCTGCTCTGGTCTGACAGGTGACTCCAGACCCCACAGTGATGTGACTCTTAACATACACTTGGTTTGTGTGCGTGTGCATGTGTGTGTGTGTGTGTGTGTGTGTGTGTGTGTGTGTATGTGTGTGTGTGAGTGTGTGCGTGTGTATGTGTGTGTGTGTGAGTGTGTGTGTGTGCGTGTGTGTGTGTGTGTATGTGTGTGTGTGAGTGTGTGTGTTAGTGTGGGTGTGTGTGTGTGCGTGTGTGTGCATATGTGCATCTGTGCATGTGTGTGCGTGTGTGTGAATGTGTATGCATGTGTGTATGTGTGTGCGTGTGTATGCGTGGGTGTTTGTGTGTGTGTGTGTGTGTGTGGCTGAGTATGAGTGTGTGTGTTTGTACGTATGTGTGTGTGCGAGTGTGCGCGCGCGTGTGTGTGCATGTGTTTATGTGAGTGTATGTGTGTGCGCGCCAGTGTGTGTGACTGCCAGTGTGCATGCAAATATCTGTGTGTGCATACCTGTGTATGTCTGCCTCTATGAATGTGTATGTGTGTGTGTGTGTGTTTATGTGTGTGACCCTGTGTGTGTGTGTGTGTGTGTGTGTGTGTGTGTGTGTGTGTGTGTATGCATGAGACCCTGTGTGTGTGTGTGTGTGTGTGTGTGTTTATGCATGAGACCCTGTGTGTGTGTGTGTGTGTGTGTGTATGAAACTGAGTGTGAGTGTGAGACTGTGTGTGTCTGTTGTGTTCCTGTGTCGATATTTGCTCCCCAACAATGTGTCCCACAGTGTGGCTGCCTTCCTCAGTCTTGGCTGGTGGGCCAGCAGAGCTGAAGTGACCCTCTCCATCCAGCTCTTTGTGGGGTAGAATGATACACCTATCCCTGCTTTCACACCATTGCGTGTTACAGCGCTGACTGAACGAAGGCACTCGCTCCATGAGTCAGAAGATGAGGAGATTGGAAGCACCATGCATCCCTCATCACACTGCTAACTCTCTCTGGAAACCCACACCAATGGTTCGCAAAGGATTAATGAGGAGACTGCCTTTAGCTCCACCCAGACGGTTTCACTCGGACCTGGGTGAGATACAGGGAGACAAACTGAGGGCCAGGCAGAGTGAAGACCCTGTTCCAAGATCTCCTCCTGGTCTTGGTAACAATGTCTGTCTTCACTCAGGCATCTTGTGCCTCATTACAATCAAGCAATGAAGGCTGTCTCGCTCAGAGTTTGACAGGAACCATTTCTTTCCAAGAATCATTAGCTGGCAATAAACTACCCCAACCATAAGCTACTCTTGGCTGGCAATGCCATACACGGGCCACGAAACTTGTCTCTCATCACTCTCCTCACTTTCTGTTCTTCATAACTCAGCTACTCCCCGTATGTCTCTCTCTCTCTCCCTGTTCTCTGTTACTCTGCTATCCTTTCACTGTCTCTCTCTGTTCTTAAACCTGCAACCCTCTGTCTGCTCTACCATTTCCTTTGTTGTCCTCTAAATTGTTCTGAAGTTCTGGCGAGTGGCTGGTGTCCTGGGAATGCAATGTTAAATAGGAAAGGCAAACAAAAGATTTATCAGAAACGATTTTGCATTGAACAGCTCACAGCTGACGGACAACGCCCCCGCCCCTTCTGCCCAACCCCACTCAGATTTTTGGGATGGAATCTCTCTTTTATCTTCTTTCATCAGGCAGAAGATATAAAATTTTGAGACGTGAACAAACAGATTCAAGAACAGCTTCTTCCCCCACTGTGATCAGGCTTAAGGACTTCTCAAATGTAAATTCTGATCTCTCTCTCTGTCTCTGCGGCTGTAACGCTATATTCTGCGCTCTGTTCTGCTGCCCTGATGCACTTTTGGAAGGCAATATCTGTCTGCTAGCCCACAAAGCAATACCTTTCACTATATCTCAGTGCATGTGACAATGATACATGAAATCAATACTTTAATTTAAATCAATCGGTAAGCTTAAATCTCGCACTTTGTTTACAAGACTGGGAGAAAATCATTGAATATATAGACACAAAATTCTTTTTTATATAGAATCCCTACAGTGTGGAAATGAGCAATGAATATTTCATAAGAGAGCATAAATGTATTATGAAAACAAATCCATATTTTTTCCTTATTATCTCCCCAGGGTGGGGGATTTTAAGACTAGGGGGCATATTTTTAAGGTGAGGGGAGAAAGATTTCGAAAATTCATTAGGGGCAATTATTTTTTAGTTTGCGTGTGGAATGAGCTTCCAGAGGAAGTGGTGGGTGTGGGTACAGTTACAACGTTTAAAAGACATTTGGATAAGGACATGAACAGGGAAAGGTTTGGAGGGATATGGGCCAGGCAGGATTAGGTTAGTTTGCGATTGTGGTGGGCATAGACTGGTTGGACCGAGGGGTCTGTGTCGGTGCTGTAAGAGCTGATATGGTAAAAGGCAAATTGGAAAGAAATAGCAAACAATTGTTTTATTTTCCCCCAGCAACGTCTTTTGCAGATACTCAACCTCAGTAAATATTTCTTTCTTTAATTTCAACTGATAAGCAAGAATTTCCTTTGAGTGACACCTACACAGTGGCCAGACATGATGTCTCTCCTACCGCCAGCGAAAAACAACCAACCTCCCTCATTATACTCTTAAAAGAGAAAACATGGGTTATTCTGTTGAATACTTGCAGGGCTAGAACAGCTTAAGGCTCATTTCCAGCTCCGATGGCCACCAGACTTCCAAAACCTGAACCGTCCTTTTGCTGAGCACCAATCTTTTCACCTGAATTTGAACTTTTAACCTGACCTCTCTTTCTGCTGTTTGCAAAAGCTCGACTCAGTACGCACTTCTGTAGCCTACTGCAAAAATAAATAAGTTTCGGACCCTCAGGAAAGTAGGTCACCTTCACAAAACTCAAACTAAAATCCATTTGCCTCCCACCCACCCTCCTGCAAAAATTCCATCCCCTATTCCCAATTCCTCCGCCTCCGCCGCATCTGCTCCCACGATAAGACATTCCACTCCCGCACATCCCAGATGTCCAAGTTCTTTAAGGACCGCAACTTCCCCCCCACGGTGATTGAGAACGCCCTTGACCGCGTCTCCCGCATTTCCCGCGACACATCCCTCACACCCCGCCCCCGCCACAACCGCCCCAAGAGGATCCCTCTCGTTCTCACACACCACCCTACCAACCTCCGGATACAACGCATTATCCTCCGACACTTCCGCCATTTACAATCCGACCCCACCACCCAAGACATTTTTCCATCCCCACCCCTGTCTGCTTTCCGGAGAGACCACTCTCTCCGTGACTCCCTTGTTCGCTCCACACTGCCCTCCAACCCCACCACACCCGGCACCTTCCCCTGCAACCGCAGGAAATGCTACACTTGTCCCCACACCTCCTCCCTCACCCCCATCCCAGGCCCCAAGATGACATTCCACATTAAGCAGAGGTTCACCTGCACATCTGCCAATGTGGTATACTGCATCCACTGTACCCGGTGCGGCTTTCTCTACATTGGGGAAACCAAGCGGAGGCTTGGGGACCGCTTTGCAGAACACCTCTGCTCAGTTCGCAACAAACAACTGCACCTCCCAGTCGCAAACCATTTCCACTCCCCCTCCCATTCTCTTGATGACATGTCCATCATGGGCCTCCTGCACTGCCACAATGATGCCACCCGAAGGTTGCAGGAACAGCAACTCATATTCCGCCTGGGAACCCTGCAGCGATATGGTATCAATGTGGACTTCACCAGTTTCAAAATCTCCCCTTCCCCCACTGCATCCCTCAACCAGCCCAGTTCATCCCCTCCCCCCACTGCACCACACAACCAGCCCAGCTCTTCCCCCCCACCCACTGCATCCCAAAACCAGTCCAACCTGTCTCTGCCTCCCGAACCGGTTCTTCCTCTCACCCATCCCTTCCTCCCACCCCAAGCCGCACCCCCAGCTACCTACTAACCTCATCCCACCTCCTTGACCTGTCCGTCTTCCCTGGACTGACCTATCCCCTCCCTACCTCCCCACCTACACCCTCTCCACCTATCTTCTTTACTCTCCATCTTCGGTCCGCCTCCCCCTCTCTCCCTATTTATTCCAGTTCCCTCCCCCCATCCCCCTCTCTGATGAAGGGTCTAGGCCCGAAACGTCAGCTTTTGTGCTCCTGAGATGCTGCTTGGCCTGCTGTGTTCATCCAGCCTCACATTTTATTATCTTGGAATCTCCAGCATCTGCAGTTCCCATTATCTCCATTTGCCTCCACTTTATGTTCCGGAGGATAAGAGTCAGTGACAGATCTTCAACACAAATGCAATAAGCTACATCATAGGAGCAGGAAAGCTGACATTTCAGGCCTAGACCCTTCTTCAGAGAGGGTCTAGGCCTGAAATGTCAGCCTTCCTGCTCCTCTGATGCTGCTTGGCCTGCTGTGTTCATCCAGCTCTACACCTTGCTGTCTCAGATTCTCCAGCATCTGCAGTTCCTGCTACCTCTGCAGCAAGCTACACACTGTTGTTTAAGACAAATGGCTCTTCACATTAAGACTCCCTTGTGGTTCAGTCTCTGCTGCTGATAATGACAAGCCACACCCTCCCAGGGATCACAGAGTCATACAACATGGAAACAGACCCTTGGGTCCACACTGACCAAGTTTCCCCAAACTAAACTAGTCCCAATTGCCTGCTCTGGGCTCATATCCCTCTAAACCTTTCCTAATTATGGACCTGTCCCAATTTCCCTTAAACTTTGTAACTGTGCCTGCATCGACCACTTTCTCTGGTACTTCATTCCAAACATGCACCACCCCTAGGTTATCCCTCAGGTTCCTTCTAAATCTTCCCCCTCTGGCCTTAAACCTACACCCCTCTGGTTTTGGACTCCCCTACCCTGGCTAATTCACCCTATTGATGCTCCTCATGATGTTATAAATTTTTATATGGTCACCCCTCAGACTCTGATGCTCCAGGGTAAGAAGTCCAAGCCTATCCCCACAACTCAAACCCTCTGTTCCCGGTAAATCTCCTCTGCACCCTTTCTAATTTAATAACATCCTTCCTGAAGCAGGGTGACCAGGGCCGGACACAGTACAACAAAACCAGCCTCACCAATGTCCTGCAAACTTCAACTTGACAAGACAGCGTTCGTACTGGATGATTGTACATTGGGGACCTCATAGAATCCCGACTGTGTGGAAACTGGCCCTTCAACCCAACAAGTCTACACTGACCCCCAGAGCATACCACCCAGACCCATCCCCTAACCTGCACATCCCTGGGCACTATGGGACAATTTAGCACGGCCAATCCACCCTAACCCGCACATCCCTCGGCACTATGGGACAATTTAGCACGGCCAACCCACTCTAACCCACACATCCCTGGAAACTATGGGACAATTTAGCACGGCCAATCCACCCCAACCCGCACATCCCTGGGCACTATGGGACAATTTATCACGGCCAATCCACCCTAACCTGCACATCCCTGGACACTATGGGACAATTTAGCACGGCCAATCCACCCTAACCTGCACATCCTTGGGCACTACGGGACAATTTAGCACGGCCAATCCACCCTAACCTGCACATCACTGGGCACTATGGGACAATTTAGCACGGCCAATCCACTCTCACCCGCACATCCCTGGGCACTATGGGACAATTTAGCACGGACAGTCCACCCTAACCTGCACATCCTTGGGCACTACGGGACAATTTAGCACGGCCAATCCACCCTAACCTGCACATCACTGGGCACTATGGGACAATTTAGCACGGCCAATCCACTCTAACCCGCACATCCCTGGGCACTATGGGACAATTTAGCACGGACAGTCCACCCTAACCTGCACATCCCTGGACACTATGGGACAATTTAGCACGGCCAATCCACCCTAACCTGCACATCCCTGGGCACTATGGGACAATTTAGCACGGCCAATCCACCCTAACCCGCACATCCCTGGGCACTATGGGACAATTTATCACGGCCAATCCACCCTAACTCGCACATCCCTGGACACCATGAGACAATTTAGCACGGCCAATCCACCCTAACTCGCACATCCCTGGACACTATGGGACAATTTATCACGGCCAATCCACCCTAACGTGCACATCGCTGGGCACTATTCGACAGTTTAGCATAGCGAATCCACCCTAACCTGCACATCTTTGGACTGTGGGAGGAAACCGGAGCACCTGGAGGAAACCCACACAGACATGGGGAGAATGTGCAAACTCTGCACAGACAGTTGCCCGAGGGTGGGATCGAACCCAGGTCCCTGGCACTCTGGCTAACGACTGAGCCACTGTGCCTGCCCATCCTCGACTAGAATGGGTGATACAAGACAATGTGAACCTCCTTTCAAATAGATCATTGGGGGGGAGGGGGCAGCTAACAAATGGACGAGTGGCCTGAAGCCAACTGATCAGTTCCATGCCTCAGTCCTACACATTCATTGTGGCTTGGGATGTCTGGTGTAGACCCCTGGGACAACAGTGGTTCAGCACCCGGTGAGGGGTGGGGGGTGGTTTGTGTTGGAGGCATCAGTTAGGCCAGTTTTAGAATACTGCTTTCATTTCTGGTCTCATTGCTGTAGGAAAGATGAATTGGAAAGGGATCAGAAAAAATTTACGAGGATGTTGCCGGGGTTGGAGGTCATGTGGATGAGTTGGACCGAAGGGTCTGTTTCTGTGTTGTAAGAGTTTATGACTGCATTTGTCTCTGTGTTGTCACTCTCTGAATCTGCCCTCAGCAGAAAGTCGTCTGTGAAGAGTTTGCGGCGATAGGGGGAGGTACAGGGAGTGAGGACACACTCTGGGAGGTCTATCAATTTCTCCCCACTGTCATTCCCCATTGTCTGGACTCAATCCATTTATCTTGTGGCCAAGAAGTTACAGCAGGACCCACATGTACCTCTGCCCCCAACCCCCATCCCCCTTTGCTCTCTCTCGTGGGCCTGAGTCTCAATGAGGTGTGCGTATTGCTATTCGATTTCAGAAACCCTCACCTGCTGGGTTCGAACCCCATTTGCTCCAGAGGAATATCATCGCATTTCCCCGCAATCACAAAATTGTGCAGCAAGAGGCTATTCGGCCCATCCTTCCCTACCCTATCCCCCAGCGCCTGGTCACCTGCTCTTTTCCCCCCATTTTTCTGTCCACCATTCAATGCCCCCTTCCTCTTGAAAGGCTGCATTGAACCTGCAACCACCCCTCAAACATTTCCAGGCAGCCCCTAACCACTTGCTGGGTGGGGACTTTTTCTTCACATCACCGTCACTTTATTTGCCCTCAGTTCAAACCGAAGCCTCTCACTCATTTTTGTTCCTTTTCCGAGCGGGAACAGTTTCTCCCTATCTGCTCTGTCCAGCCTCCGGTCTCTGAACACATCAGTTCCTGGCATCGACAGCACAGGAAAAGTCCATTCGGCCCATTGGGTCAGTGCCAGTTAAAACCAACCACCTCCCTATTCTAATCCCGTTTCCCAGCACTTGGCCCATAGCCTTGGCATCGCAAGTGCGCATCTAAATCCCGCTTCAATGTGATGAGGGGTTTCTGCCTCTCCAAACCCCCAGGCAGTGAGTTCCAGATTCCCACCTACCTTCTGGGGGAAAACATTTTCTCTCATGTCCCTCTCTAAACCTCCTTGCCCTTCCTGTAAAATGATGCTTCCTGGTCATTGCTCTCTCCACCAAGGGGGAGAAGTTCCTTCCTGTCTATCTATACCCCTCATAATTCTCAATCATGTCCCCACTGCTCAAAGAAAAACAGCCCCCGGTCTGTCCAATCTCTCTCCATCACTGAAACGCTCCATATCCCTCCGATAATGGGGATCCCAGAACTGCACACAATGCACTCACTGTGGCCTTACCAGCGTTCTATACCGTTCCAGCATCACCTGATACATGATTGACAAATATTCCAGGCCCAGGGTCAGTACAAAAATTATTGGAAACCACAAGGAACAGTGAGGCTCAGAAAGCTTGTGTTTCAACAAAACCTGGTGGCTATAACCTGATCTTGTGTGACCTCTGACCTTATCCACCTCCCTCGTTCACAGCACACACATACTCACACCGACAATGGCTCCAAATCCAGCAAGGCAATGTTTCCAAATTTACTCCCATGTTTCTCAATCCCGTCATTGGTTCCGATCCACCTCCTACACCCACTACACCCCCTCCCTATCTCTGTAGCCTCCCCCAGCCCCTACTCCCCCTCCCTGTCTCTGTAACCCCCTCCAGCCCCTACACCCCCTCCCTGTCTCTGTAACCCCCTCCAGCCCCTACACCCCCTCCCTATCTCTGTAACCCCCTCCAACTCCTACACCCCCTCCCTATCTCTGTAGCCTCCCCCAGCCCCTACTCCCCCTCCCTGTCTCTGTAACCCCCTCCAGCCCCTACACCCCCTCCCTGTCTCTGTAACCCCCTCCAGCCCCTACACCCCCTCCCTATCTCTCTAGCCTGTCAGGGCAGTGTAATTGGCTTGTACATTTCAGTGAGCTATAATCTAAATTCACGAATAATTGTACAACAAGGCAGCAACAAAATAAACTCTGATTATGAAAAAGGAGCAATTATGCATCAGAATAATAACATCGAGTCATTCTGACATCTCATCGTGCATTTGTTCCTGTTATTAATCCCTGTGCGAAAGTCTCTCCAGGTGCTAATAAACTGCAAAGCTGTCACTAATTGTGATGTAGCCCCAAGGCATCTCACTGTCAGCTGCTGCATTTTCATTCAAACTCATACGGCACTTCACCCACTGCGGCCTGGGCTCTGTACTATCTCAAACAGTCAGTGCTGAGGGAGTGGGCACTGTCGGAGGGTCAGTGCTGAGGGAGTGGGCACTGTCGGAGGGTCAGTGCTGAGGGAGTGGGCACTGTCGGAGGGTCAGTGCTGAGGGAGTGGCACACTGTCAGAGGGTCAGTGCAGAGGGAGCTCCGCACTGTCGGAGGGTCAGTGCTGAGGGAATGGGCATTGTGGGAGGTTCAGTGCTGAGGGAGTGGCGCACTGTCGGAGGGTCAGTGCTGAGGGAGCGCCGCACTGTCGGAGGGTCAGTGCTGAGGGAGCGGGCACTGTCGGAGGGTCAGTGCTGAGGAAGCGGCGCACTGTCGGAGGGTCAGTGCTGAGGGAGCGCCGCACTGTCGGAGGGTCAGTGCTGAGGGAGCGCTGGAGGACTTTTACAGAGAGCTCAGACTTTAGGGGCGAGAGTAGCATTGTGCAGCGTTGGTCAATGTGCACCAGAGCAGAGAGCCACATTAGCAAACAGTGATGAGAAAGGCTGCAGGTTTGAGCTCAGTGGGCAAATCTGACCCAGTCCACGCACCATGCCCTGTGTCCAACAGGAAACACGCCCAGAATCACAGAGCACTCAGAACACAACGGCTGAGAGGAAATCACACCACATTAACAGCTTACACTCTCTCTCTCTCTCTCTCTCCGTGTATGTCTCTGACTGATCCTGAAACAGTGCTGCTCTCTCTGTAGAGACTGCAGATCCTGAACTCCAAGGGAGTCAAACAGGAGGCTGGAAGGACACAGCAGGCCAGGCAGCATCTGGAGGGAAGGAGCAGTCAATGTTTCAAGCATTACCCTTCCTCAGGAATGGATGTGGGGGGGTTTGAGGGAGCTGCAGGTAAAAAGATGTGGGTGTGGTGGAGGTGAACGTGGTGATAGGTGGACACTGGTGGCAGGTATGACCTGGTTGGTCAATGGGAGGGATGGATCCAGTTGGTGGCTGGAAGGGAGGGTCGGAAGGTGGAATGGAAGGGAGGAAGTGCGGCTGGATTAGGAGCCAGGGGTTGGGCGGAAATGTTATTTGAAATTGGAGAACTCGGCGTTGAGTCCTCTGGACAGTCAGGGGCCCCGGCGGAAGATAAGGTGTTGTTCCGCAGATTTGTGTTCTGAGCCGCCGCAACGCTAGAGAAGGCCGAGGACGAACACATCGGAGGGGCAGTGGGATGGGGAGTTGGAATTGGCGGTGACCGGGATGTTAGGTTGGCCGTTACAGGCCGGGCCGAGATGCTTGGCGAAACAATCACCTTGTTCTCTCTGTCTCTCTGTCTGATCCTGAGACCGTGACGGTTCTGAGTTTATTGGCTGGTTATCTTGGTAATGAATCTCTGGCCAGTGCCTGCTAGTGAACATTTAAAACAAGAACATCAGGCTATCACGCAATACAGAAGACAAACAACCTCTTGTATTTGAGAGGATGTTATCGAGATCTATTAAAGGACAAATTCAACTCCTTTTTCTCTGTGCAATGCACTTTACAGATGGTCAATCCCCGCGATTCTTTCACACCTCTTTCCCTTGTAAATTTCTTAGCTGATACCATTGCAAATATTCTTATTTGGGCAAATGTTTTCTTCCCCCCAGTCATCTCCACCTATTCCTCTGCTGTCAGGCCTAACTGAACGCATTGTCATTTCATAGCTTTGAGATTGTCGGAAATGGCCAAATATCTCCTTTTGTCTCTGAATGACCTGTTCCTTCCACCTCCCCCAGAAACTAACAGTAGTCCATCTGCATTTTTCTTCTGAACTCAATTGCCCATGTACTTCTGGCTTGTTGCTCCCCTGTCTCCACAACAAATCCAGTCAGCAACACACATCAGTTGGCTGCCAGGCAGATGGTTGGCACATTTAGCTTCAATTTCTTGGCACTGTTGTCTCTCGCTCCACCAGGCAGATGGCACACGGTTGAGTCATTTCATTGGACTTACAGTCTTTGCAAGAAATTGTATACCTGACTCAAAAGGACTTTCTGACCTGTGCCTCAAAATGAAAAAGCTCTGATTGTCACAGCATGGAAGAATTTATTTACTTTAATAATAGCCAAGATCTCAAAACAATAAAACCAAACTCGCATTGTACCTGAAGCTCCTTGTAAAGTCCTGACCCCATGTCCTAGATTCCCACACCCTGGAACACTATCAAATCCATTAATCACCCTTGAGCTCTCGAGTGGATCTCCTGCAAACACTGGGTTTGCAACATCATTCAGTGCAAAGTTTGATTTCAGGAGCGTATGCTGCTGAGTTATTGGATGATTCAGGCAGAGCAGGGATGAGGAGACCCTTCGGCCCCCTCTCGCCAGTGTCAGTGAGGGTGTACTCTGTTACCTCAGTGTATACTGGAGCACGTAACCCCGTGGGTTTACCCATTGGGGATGGATCCCCGATTGCGAAGCCAGAGATTTTTGAGGATGCTGGCCCTCAGTTCGTTCGGATATACACACACACACCGCAACCACACTCACACACACACACACTCACACACACACACACACACACACACACCGCACCCACACTCACTCACACACACACACACACACACACACCGCACCCACACTCTCACACACACACACACACACACACACACACACACACCGCACCCACACTCACACACACACACCGCACTCACACTCACACACACACACACACACACACCGCACCCACACTCACACACACACACACACACACACACACACACACCGCCCCCGCACTCACACACACACACTGCCCCCACACAACGCCCCCCACACTCACACACACACACACACACCGCACCCACACTCACACACACACACACACACACACACACACACACACACACACACACACACACAGAGACACACACACCGCACCTGCACTCACACACACACACTGCCCCCACACTCACACACACAACGCCCCCCGACACACACATACACACCTCCCCGACACTCACACACACCTCCCCCCCCACACACACACACACTCACACACCTCCCCCCAACACACACACCACACCCACACACACCACACCCACACACACACACCTCCCCCACACACACACACCACACCCACACACACACCACACCCACACACACACACACACCACACCCACACACACACCTCCCCCCCACACACACACACACTCACACACCTCCCCCCAACACACACACACCACACCCACACACACCACACCCACACACACACACATTGCCCCCACACTCACACACACAAACCCACACACACACTCACACATATTCACATGATCACACACATGCTATCACACAAACACTCACAGAAACACACACACACTGTCCCTCACACACACCGCATTCATACACAACCATGCACACACACTGAAACACACACCCGCACACCCACACACTCAAACATATATGACTTAAACACACAGAGGCACACACATACACATCCTCTCACACACACACACACACAGACACACACACAGACACACACACATACTCTCACACACACACACTCATATACATACACACACACACACAATCTCATACACACATACACACACACATACACACACAGACACACGCACACGCACACACACACATATACACATACACACACACAGACACGCACACACACACACACACACATACACACAGACACTCATACACACACAGACACGCACACACACACACATACACACAGACACTCATACACACACACACACGCAGACACACACAGAGACACACACACACACATTCTCTCTGACTCTCTCGCTCACACATACAGGAGACAGGGAGTGAGTTGATGTTTTAAGCTGGCTCTACAGCCGAGGGAGACTGTACCAGTTACTGGTGTGCTGCAGGATGAGAGCGAGGCCATTAAAATGGTAAGTAGATTATAAAACAGGGTGGAAAGGAAGTGAGTGGGAGGAGAAGGAGCTTGCAGCTTCGGAGGAGAGCGGAGTGACATTGAAACAGAGAGAGAGAGATATTTGAAAGGATCTACAATCTCCAACATGCAACAACTGAACACTTCAAAGCAATAGTAAAGCTTTCAGCCTATATGAGAACATCAAGGCTAGCAGGCAGAATATTAAATCCATTCACCCTTGGTCCGACAATGCGAACCCTCACCAATAGAGGTGAACCGATGGTTTTACTAAGCTGTGAGGAAGGGCTGCTGCAGTGAGCATTGTTCAGAACAAACGGAGATGTTTAAATGACACAGAAATAACTGAGAAACTGGCACACCATGGGAATGCCATCAACCAAGCCCAGAGTAAAGCTCCCTCTACACTCTCCCCCATCAGACACTCCCAAGAACAGGGACAGCATGGAGTTAGATACAGAGTATAGCTCCCCTACACCTTCCCTAATCAAACACTCCCAGGACAGGGACAGCATGGGGTTAGAGACAGAGTAAAGCCCCCTCTACACTGTCCCCCCATCAAACACTCCCCAGGACTGGAACAGCACAGGGTTAGATAAGGAGTAAAGCTCCCTCTGCACTTTCCCCTCATCAAACAGTCCCAGGGCAGGGACAGCACAGGGTTAGATACAGAGTAAAGCTCCCTCTACACTGTCCCCCCATCAAACAGTCCCAGGGCAGGGACAGCACAGGGTTAGATACAGAGTAAAGCTCCCTCTACACTGTCCCCCCATCAAACAGTCCCAGGACAAACTGTTCGACATTGAGCCCCATAAGCTCTGACCCCCCCCCCCCCACCGATCCTCTTGTGAACCTACGCCTGCTTCCCTCAGCCATGAGTGCAGTCGATGAGCCATCTGTCTGCATGAGCGTGACTCCTCTCTGAGCCAGGGACCTCTGCTGCGTCTCTGCCTGCAAAGGGGAGACCTGTTCTTCTGAAAGTCTGTCCCCTCTCCCCGGCATCGGCCAATGAGGGGCTACAGTGTCTAAGACACTGGCAGAGACTGCAGGTAGAGACGAAGCAGAGGTCCCTGGCTCAGAGAGGAGTCACGCTCGTGCGGACAGAGGGCTCATCGACTGCACCTGAGGCCTATAACCTAACCCTTTCGTTGCAGAGTGAGGCTTTTCCATCCAATTTTGGAGTTCCCTGTTCTCCCTCGTTCCTCCTCCGTTGTCATCGCTGTTCTGAAACGGAGGGCTTTCTCCCCACCAAGACCCCAACCCTCTCTTCCACCGCACCCACCGGCCCCTTCTTTTTGTGGCCAGCAACGACAGTGATAATGATCAAAGAAAGGCGTTTCGAAGTGAAAGGTAATGGCCCTACCATCTTCCTGGATTACAGCGCACGTGTGAGAGAGAGGCGGACTGTGAGGGTTTTAAATGAGGGTCGCCATACCTCAGGTGATGGGAGCCAGTGGGGGAGGTTAAAATGGAGAGTCCATCATGGTAACCTCAGCTAGAACAGGGATCGAACACCAGCTGTCTGGTTGTGCTGAGCCAAACCCAAGGAGGAAGGGGGAAAGAAATCCCAAAAGAACTCCGGCTGCAGTAAACCAGAAACAGAAATTACCGGGAAAGTTCTGAGGAAGGGCCACTCGAACCGAAACGCTGACTCTGGTCCCTCTCTGCTGATGCTGAGCTTTCTCAGCAATTTCTGTCTTTTTGTTTATTTCAGGCTTTCAGAGTTCTCCCCGAGCCTGATAAGGAGATTATAATCCAGGCAACCTGAGTCTTGGGCAACGAACGTGCAAGACTCAGAGGAAGAGAGAGAAAGAGAGAGAGAGGAAGGTAGATAGGAGAGAGTCGGGGGAGGGGGAGGAAGCAAAAGAGAGACAGAGAGTGAGGGAGACAGAGAATGAGAGAGAGAGAGAGAGGAGGGTAGGTGGGAGAGAGTTGGGGGAGGGGGAGGAAGCGAAAGAGAGACAGAGAGTGAGAGAGAGAGAGAGCAGATGGGAGAGACAGCGGGGGAGAGGAGGTGGAGGGAGAGAAAGAGACAGAGAGTGTGAGAGAGAGGGAATGAGAGAGAGAGTGTGAGGGGGTAGATGGGAGAGAGAGCAGGGGACAGGAGGGGAAGGGAGGAGGGAGAGAAAGTGGGACAGAGTGTGAGAGAGACAGAGTGAGAGAGGGAGAGAGAAAGAGAAAGAGAGAAGGGTAGATGGGAGAGAGAGTAGGGGAGGGGAGGGGGACAGGGAGGGAGCGAAAGAGACAGAGAGTGAGAGAGAGGGAGTGAAAGAGAGACAGGGGGTGTAGATGGAAGAGAGAATGGGGAGGGGAGGAGAAGGGGGGAGGGAGAGAAAGAGAGATAGACAGTGAGGGGGGTTAGATGGGAGAGAGCGGGGGAGGGGGGAGAGAGAAAAAGAGAGACAGAGAGTGAGAGTGGGAGTGAGAGAGAGAGACAGAGAAAGAGAGGGGGTAGATGGAGACGGGGTTGGTGGGGGGTCAGTAGATTTAAGGGCAGAATTCCAGAGTTTTGAGTTCAAGAGAGATGTGACCCATCGATGTTGCAGATCAGGAATTGGCTCAGAAGTCTGGAATTGGGTTCCAGCAAATTTTCCTTGGAAGGACGAAGCAACACTGACCTCAGGGGATCTCTCTCCCACTGAACTCCCTATTTATTTCAGAACCCTCTCCCCATCCCCCTTTTCTGATGAAGGGTCTAGGCCCGAAACGTCAGCTTTTGTGCTCCTGAGATGCCGCTCGGCCTGCTGTGTTCACCCAGCTCGGTAGGCACAGGGACGGAACGTAAGGCAGTAAATGTTTTACAATGGCAGAGTCTCTGTGAGAGGACCCCCGTCTGGAGAACCTCAGCGTTCGAGCAAACTAAAACCTTGAAGATACAATAACTCTGAAAGCAACTCAAAGGGGGTTTCGCTTCTCGGAATCAGGGAGTTGATGCGAGGAAATGTTGGCCAGGTCTCTACCAGAGTTCGAAGGGGTGCAAGATTCTGGGAGGATGGAGATAGATGCTTTCCCCTGTAGGAGAAGCTAGAACCGGGGCAGTGGGGGGGGACCACCGAGGGGTTTGGTCCGAAGAGGGGTGTGGTCATTGGACAGAACTCAACTCCACGTTGGATGGATACCAGACAGATGCGGGGGCTGGTGTCAAGGTGGGGGGGGGGGGGGGGGTCAATGTTTATAGAAAGCGGGGGATGGAGGTGATGGAGATCACAATTCGAACCAGCTACAATCCTACCAAGTGGCCCATTCGAAGGGCCGACTGGCCTGGCTGCTGGTCCTAAGTCCACCGTTTCTTCGTGAGTTGAAAGGTCACTCGCCGTTCCTGTGGTCCGTGGTGGGTAATGGCCGGGCGATGGGGTGGGGAGCCCGCTGTCGGGGCTTCGAAGGAAATGGATTCCCAGCAACCATTCCACTGCGTGAGAGAGAGCAAAGCTAGCCCTGTCTCCAGACCACGTTTTCTCTTCTCTCCCTGGGGCCCACCTCATTGTCCTAAGGACCAAGCCTGGAGGCCCTTGAAACACATTCTTCCCCACTAATTTTTATTACAAGAATTATTTGCATATCGAGGAGGTTTGCCAGTAATTGCTACCAGGGAGAATGAATTTTATATATCACAATGATGTCTTAGCAAATCTGCTGATAGGTGTAATTCCCTGACACTGCTGACAGGGCATGTACTTCTCTCCTCTGACAGGCAGTGAAAGCGAGAATAATCTCACTAAAACTCAGCCGGCCTGGGGAAATGGTTCACTCAACCTTGCTGGCTGGAGAATTTAGCGGCTGTCTCTCCTTGTCTCGCTTGGCTGATCCTCTGACCCAGGAGGTTCGTACCAAGATGGCGCATCGATCTGGCAGTCCCAGCAACACACAAAGCCGCGTTCAAGGGAGAAAGAGAGAGGGAGAGCGCCATGGGATCGGGACGTGAGCTGTCGCGTGGCAGGGGTCTTGGTGGGGACAGATTGCACACAGGTGGGCATTGCCCACTTCAGCCATCGACAGCCCAATGCCCATCTTTCAGCTCCATACCTGTGGGTGTGCCCAACATTCAGTCAGGTCTCACCTGCCTGCAGTCCAGCTACAGCTCGATACAACCCACATCTGTAACCCGTTCTGTACTGAGTCCATATCGGTATCTAGTCCACATCTGTAACATCTAGGGATGTGAATGCAGGTCATATCTCTATCCAGCCCGTGCCTGTATTCAGGTCACACCTGTATTTTTTTTATTCATGAATGGGATGAGGGCATTTTTATTTATTGCTCATCCCTAATTTCCCAGAGGGCTGTTAAGAGTCAGCCATATTGCTTTGAGTCTGGAGTCATATATAGGCCAAACCAGGTAAGGACAGCAGTTTCCTTCTCTGAAGGACATTGGTGAACCAAATGGGTTTTTCCAACAATTGACATGGTCATCGTTAGATTCTTAATTCCAGATTTTTATTGAATTCAAATTCCACCATCTACCGTGGCAGGGTTCAAACCCGAGTCCCCACCCTTGTCTGCTTTCCAGAGAGACCACTCTCTCCGTGACTCCCTTGTCCGCTCCACATTTCCTTCCTGCCCCACTACCCCCGGCACTTTTCCCTGCAACCGCAGGAGGTGCTACACTTGCCCCCACACCTCATCTCTCACCCCCAACCCAGGCCCTAAGAAGACTTTCCACATCAAGCAGATGTTCACCTGCACATCTGCCAATGTATCAGAGATATTGGGAACTGCAGATGCTGGAGAATCCAAGATAATAAAATGTGAGGCTGGATGAACACAGCAGGCCAAGCAGCATCTCAGGAGCACAAAAGCATGACGTTTTGGGCCTAGACCCTTCTCTCTGATGAAGGGTCTAGGCCCGAAACGTCAGCTTTTGTGCTCCTGAGATGCTGCTTGGCCTGCTGTGTTCATCCAGCCTCACATTTTATCATCTGCCAATGTAGTATGCTGTATCCGCTCTACCTGTTGTGGCTCTCTCTACATTGGGGAAACCAAGCGGAGGCTTGGGGACCATTTTGCAGAACACCTCCGCTCGGTTCGCAATAAACAACTGCACCTCCCAGTCGCAAACCATTTCCACTCCCCCTCCCATTCTTTAGATGACATGTCCATCCTGGGCCTCCTGCAGTGCCACAATGATGCCACCCGAAGGTTGCAGGAACAGCAACTCATATTCCGCTTGGGAACCCTGCAGCCCAATGGTATCAATGTGGACTTCACAAGCTTCAAAATCTCCCCTTCCCCCACTGCATCCCTAAACCAGCCCAGCTCGTCCCCACCCCCCTAACCTGTTCTTCCTCCCACTTATCCCCTCCTCCCACCTCAAGCCCCATCCCATCTCCTAACTACTAATCTCATCCCTCCCCCTTGACCTGTCCATCCTCCTGGACTGACCTATCTCCTCCCTATCTCCCCATCTACACTCACATTTACTGGCTCCATCCCCGCCTCTTTGACCTGTCTGTCTCCTCTCCAACTATCTTCTCCTCTATCCATCTTCTATCTGCCTCCCTCTGTCTCCCTATTTATTTCAGAACCCCCTTCCCCTCCCCCATTTCTGAAAGGTCTAGGCCCAAAACATCAGCTTTCTTGCTCCTTTGAAGCGGCTTGGCCTGCTGTGTTCATCCAGCCATACACCTTGTTATCCCCAGAGCATGATCTGTGTCTCTGGATTAACTGTCCAGTGTTAATTCCACTAGGCCATCACCTCTCTATCTGCAAGTGTTAGGGTTAGGGTTAGGGTTAGGGTTACAGCTGGGATTAGGGTTAGGGTTAGGATTAGTGTTAGTGTAAGGGTAAGGTTTAGGATTCGTGTTAGGGTTAGGGTTAGCATTAGTGTTAGGGTTAGAGTCAGGGTTAGGGTTAGGGTTAGGGTTAGGGTTAGGGTGAGGGTCAGGGTTAAGGTTAGGGTTAGGGTTGGGGTTAGGGTTAGGGTGAGGGTCAGGGTTAAGGTTAGGGTCAGGGTCAGGGTGAGGCTCAGGGTGAGGGTGAGGGTCAGGGTTAGGGTTAGGTTTAGGGTCAGGGTTAAGGTTAGGGTCAGGCTCAGGGTGAGGGTGAGGGTTAGGGTTAGGGTTAGGGTGAGGGTCAGGGTTAGGGTTAGGTTTAGGGTTAGGGTCAGGGTTAGGGTTAGGGTCAGGGTTAGGGTTAGGGTTAGGGTCAGGATCAGGGTCGGGGGGGAGGGTGAGGGGGCTCTGTCTGAGATTGGCACAAATTTTGTTGTCAGCAAGGGGCATCCGGATACACCACTGCAACACTCCCACCTGAAAATAAAGAAGGCCTAAGGCTGGACCGGCGCCAACCTTGCCCTGACAGTCAGCCTCCAGCACCCAGCACAGAAAGCAACATCGGTACCAGCATGGGCTCCCCCCGATCCCCGAAATGAATGGCAAGCCGTGCAGACAGAGAGAGGGCCGAGGTCAGGCTCAGGATGAGCGGGCACTTACGATCTGCAGCTGTAGGTAGTCACCCAGGCCAGAGGCGCTGTCCACCCGCACCAAAATGGCATCTTTCTGCTGCGTGCTGAAGCCCACGGCCAGGCGGTCGGCCCGAGTGCTCGGTCGGTCGTTCGGGGGCCACGTGTACGTGATGGCGGCACCGCCCCGCCCAAAGATGTACGTGGTTCCAGCTGTGGGGGCACAAAGCAGAACCGACAGGGTTAATCTGACCGGTGCCAGCGAAGGAACATTGAACACAGAAAGTAGCTGTACTCTGTACCTAACCCCGTGCTGTCCCTGTCCCTGGGGAGTGTTTGATGGGGACAGCGTAGAGTGAGCTTTACTCTGTACCTAACCCCGTGCTGTCCCTGTCCAGGGGAGTGTTTGCTGCGGGACAGTGTAGATGTTCCAAGGAACATTATGTGCTTTGACTGGGAGCCAGGTGCCTGTGTGTGGTTTCCAGGCTGAATGAATGCAGCACTTTCCACCCAGAGTTTACAGCAGAAAGCTGCATTATAGTCCCTCCCAAAGAAGCCCGACCTATCTCACTGTCCAATCAGCAAATCCGTCCTTTCTTTCAGTTCTTCGTAGCTCCTCCTTCTTTTCCCCAGGAGCACGAAATGATTTGCGCAAGTATCAATTAATCCCATTAAACTGCTGCTATCTGGCACATTTGTTATTAATAAGGGAGAGCGATGGAGGCGAGCGGTGAGCTGAATTCCAGGCGCTAGTTAGCTGCTTGCGTTTTCCCCTGAAATTGACAGACTCTGCCAAACTGTCCTGAGCTCTGGGTTGAATGGGTCCTACCCTGCCAAATGCACACCTCGGTTTTAGCCGAACGCCCCCTCTGCGTCTATTCAGCGTGACCCAAACATTTTGCCTGCTCGCCCTTCCAGCGAAGCACAGACTGAAGTCTCCATCGCGGGACTGCTACAGTGCTCCCATAAGTCTCAACTCAAGCTTTCAGGCACTACACTTCAATTTCTACTCAAGAAATGCGATATTTAATTTTCACTCTGAACATTGACACCTATGTTGAATCCCGATCACTCCTTCACAACCAGTCGTATTCCCTTTTGCCATCTGCTCTGGGCATTCTTCCCCTCTGCCACGAGCATAATGTTCCAGCTCCAAAGAAGAGCCAAACCAGACTCGACACTCTCTCAGCATTTTAGCCCTAACGTTTGCACCTATTCAGCATCTCTCTTGCTCCTTTGCCACCATTACCTCTCTGTGCTTAATTCATTCTGATCTCTCCCGCTGTTTCTCACAGGAGCCCTGTAATTTTATTTCCATCGCCCTCTTCCTCTTCATTCCTCAGAAAGTCGCCGGACTGAATCAGCTCTATTCCGCTCAGAGTTAGATCTCATTGAGCATTGGCATTCAGGAATATCATTGTGTTTCCCACCCAGTAGCTCTCTTATAGATTGCAGGGTAATTTTCCAGAGCATTTTGGCCGTAAGTGAATCGAAGTCTCCTGGTAGAACCGATGTCTGAGTAGGTGTGTGCTTCCTCTGGTCATACTGTTATGTAGAAAAGCCAATGTTTAGGGTAAATTACTACCCTATTCTCACACTCCCAGATCCAATAACTTACAAAACAACTACAGCTGAAATACTTGATAACAAAGTGTGCGGCTGGATGAACACAGCAGGCTAAGCAGCATCTCAGGAGCAGGGAAGCTGACGTTTCAGGCCGAGACCCTTCTTCGGAAAAGGCTTTTCTGATGAAGGGTCTAGGCCCGAAACGTCAGCTTTTGTGCCCCTGAGATGCTGCTTGGCCTGCTGTGTTCATCCAGCCCCACACTTTGTTATCTCGGATTCTCCAGCGTCTGCAGTTCCCATTATCTCAGCTGACATACTTGATACCTTCATATTGGAAAATGAATCTGACACTTGTTGGGTGGCCGTCTTTTGATTTTTCAGAAAGATCTGTTCAGTGCATCGCTTTTCCTGTCCTTTTCCACATTCTTTCTCAATGTCCATTTCCGCACTTTCTCCCATTCTCTTTCTCTCTCCGTCCCCTCTCTCTCTTTATTCACTCCCTCCTGCAATTTCTCTTCTTTCTCACACTCTTTCTCTCCTAGCCCATCCTTCCTCCCTTTCTATTTCTCTATGTCCATTCTCTCTCCCTCTCCACACCCTCCTTTCCCTCTCTCCTTTTCCTCACTCACAATCTTTTCTCTTTCTCTCCTTCCCCAATCTCTCCTTTCCTTCCCTCTCTCTCTCCTTCACTATATCCATTCCCACTATCCCTCTTGCTCTCCTTACCCCTCCACTATCTCTCCTGGGACACTATGGGACAATGTAGCACGGCCAATCCACCCTAACCTGCACATCCCTGTGCACTATGGGACAATTTAGCACAGCCAATCCACCCTAACCTGCACATCCCTGGGCACTATGGGACAATTTAGCACGGCCAATCCACCCTAACCTGCACATCCCTGGGCACTATGGGACAATTTAGCACGGCCAATCCACCCTAACCCGCACATCCCTGGACACTATGGGACAATTTAGCACGGCCAATCCACCCTAACCTGCACATCCCTGTGCACTATGGGACAATTTAGCACGGCCAATCCACCCTAACCCGCACATCCCTGGGCACTATGGGACAATTTAGCACGGCCAATCCACCCTAACCCGCACATCCCTGGACACTATGGGACAATTTAGCACGGCCAATCCACCCTAACCTGCACATCCCTGTGCACTATGGGACAATTTAGCACGGCCAATCCACCCTAACCTGCACATCCCTGTGCACTATGGGACAATTTAGCACGGCCAATCCACCCTAACCTGCACATCCCTGGACACTATGGGACAATTTAGCACGGCCAATCCACCCTAACCCGCGCATCCCTGGGCACTATGGGACAGTTTAGCACGGCCAATCCACCCTAGCCTGCACATCCCTGGGCACTATGGGACAATTTAGCACGGCCAACCCACCCTAACCCGCACATCCCTGGGCACTATGGGACAATTTAGCACGGCCAACCCACCCTAACCTGTACATCCCTGGGCACTATGGGACAATTTAGCACGGCCAATCCACCCTAACACACACATCCCTGGGCACTATGGGACAATTTAGCACGGCCAATCCACCCTAACCCACACACCCCTGGACACTATGGGACAATTTAGCACAGCCAATCCACCCTAACCTGTACATCCCTGGACACTATGGGACAATTTAGCACAGCCAACCCACCCTAACCTGCACATCCCTGGGCACTATGGGACAATTTAGCACGGCCAATCCACCCTAACCTGTACATCCCTGGGCACTATGGGGCAATTTAGCACGGCCAATCCACCCTAACCTGCACATCCCTGGGCACTATGGGACAATTTAGCATGGCCAATCCACCCTAACCCGCACATCCCTGGACACTATGGGACAATTTAGCACGGCCAATCCACCCTAACCTGTACATCCCTGGGCACTATGGGGCAATTTAGCACGGCCAATCCACCCTAACCTACACATCCCTGGGCACTATGGGACAATTTAGCACGGCCAATCCACCCTAACCTACACATCCCTGGGCACTATGGGACAATTTAGCACAGCCAATCCACGCTAACCCGCACATCTTTGGACTTTGGGAGAACACTAGAACACCCAGAGGAAACCCACGCAGACACGGGGAGAATGTGTAAACTCCACACAGATAGTCCCTGAGGGTGGAATCGAACCCGGGTCCCTGGCGCTGTGACACAGCAGTGCTAACCACTGAGCCACCGTGCCATAGGGTCGGTGCAAATGTTTGACTTGGAGAATTTGGAATCCTCTACCGCGGAGGGCAGGAGACGTTTCATAACTGAGTATGTTTAAGGTTGAGATTTCTGATTACCAGTGGGCACACAGTAATGCGGATGGGGTTTCTCACCCCGATTCTACTCTCTTCCTCCTCGAGCACTCAGTGTACATCCTCCAACCTCTCCAAAACTCCCAAAGACATCACAGGAGGAGGTTAAACTGAAACGGTCCTTTACCTCTTGCCAGAGTCAGTGCTCACACAGTACAACCTGACCCTGGCTTCCATGAACTCGAATTAGCTAAATTGTCCCATAGTGCCCAGGGATGTGCAGGTTAGGGTGGATTGGCCGTGCTAAATTGTCCCATAGTGCCCAGGGATGTGCAGGTTAGGGTGGATTGGCCGTGCTAAATTGCCCCATAGTGCCCAGGGATGTGCAGGTTAGGGTGGATTGGCCGTGCTAAATTGCCCCATAGTGCCCAGGGATGTACAGGTTAGGGTGGATTGGCCGTGCTAAATTGTCCCATAGTGCCCATGGATGTGCGGGTTAGGGTGGATTGGCCGTGCGAAATTGTCCCATAGTGCCCAGTGATGTGTAGGTTAGGGTGGATTGGCCGTGCTAAATTGTCCCATAGTGCCCAGGGATGTGCGGGTTAGGGTGGATTGGCTGTGCTAAATTGTCCCATAGTGCCCAGGGATGTGCAGGTTAGGGTGGATTGGCCGTGCTAAATTGTCCCATAGTGCCCAGGGATGTGCGGGTTAGGGTGGATTGGCCGTGTTAAATTGTCCCATAGTGCCCAGGGATGTGCGGGTTAGGGTGGATTGGCCGTGCTAAATTGTCCCATAGTGCCCAGGGATGTGCAAGTTAGGGTGGATTGGCCGTGCTAAATTGTCCCGTAGTGTCCAGGGATGTGCGGGTTAGGGTGGATTGGCCGTGCTAAATTGTCCCATAGTGCCCAGGGATGCGCAGGTTAGGGTGGATTGGTCGTGCTAAATTGTCCCATAGTGCCCAGGGATGCGCAGGTTAGGGTGGATTGGCCGTGCTAAATTGTCCCATAGTGTCCAGGGATGTGCAGGTTAGGGTGGGTTGGCCGTGCTAAATTGTCCCATAGTGCCCAGGGATGTGCAGGTTAGGGTGGATTGGCCGTGCTAAATTGTCCCATAGCGCCCAGGGATGTGCAGGTTAGGGTGGGTTGGCCGTGCTAAATTGTCCCATAGTGCCCAGGGATGTGCAGGTTAGGGTGGATTGGCCGTGCTAAATTGTCCCATAGTGTCCAGGGATGTGCGGGTTAGGGTGGATTGGCCGTGCTAAATTGTCCCTATAGTGCCCAGGGATGTACAGGTTAGGGTGGATTGGCCGTGCTAAATTGTCCCATAGTGTCCAGGGATGTGCGGGTTAGGGTGGATTGGCCGTGCTAAATTGTCCCATAGTGCACAGGGATGTGCGGGTTAGGGTGGATTGGCCGTGCTAAATTGTCCCATAGTGCCCATGGATGTGCGGGTTAGGGTGGATTGGCCGTGCTAAATTGTCCCATAGTGCCCATGGATGTGCGGGTTAGGGTGGATTGGCCGTGCTAAATTGTCCCATAGTGCACAGGGATGTGCGGGTTAGGGTGGATTGGCCGTGCTAAATTGTCCCATAGTGCCCATGGATGTGCGGGTTAGGGTGGATTGGCCAATCTAAATTGCCATTCGCCCCCTCAAGCCTGCACCACCATTCAACACGATCAACTCAGTCCCCTGTTCCTGCTCCCTCCCTTTTCTCTGCTTAGCCCTGAGAGTATATCCAACTCCTTCCTGAAAACATTCAATGTTTTGGCCTCAACTGCTTTCAGTGACAGAGAATCCCAGAGGCTCCCCACTCTCTGGGTGAAGACATTTCTCCCCATCTCAGTCCGAAATGGTCCACCCTGTAATCCTTAGGCTGTGACCCCCTGGTCCTGTTTAACCAAGAATCAAATAATCTCCTCCACCTCACGTTTATTCAATGAGCCCTGTCTCCACTGCCCTGCTGAGAAAGGAAGTTTCACACAATCTCAATTCACCAACAGAAAAATATTTCGCTCACCTCTATCTCAAGCGGCAGATCCAGCCTGCGTCCACTGGCTTCAATCTCTCCAACTCGATAAAACATCCTTGTAGCATCTACCCTGTCAAGTCCTCTCAGAACCAGACATGTTTCTACAGCATAGAGTCACACAGCACAGAAACAGACTCTTCGGCCCTTCCAGTCCCTGCCGACCATAATCCCCAAACTAAACCAGTCCCACCTGCCTGCTCCTGGCCCATATCCCTCCAAACCTTTCCCTGTTCATGCACTTATCCAAATGTCTTTTAAATGCTGTAACTGTATCCACACCCACCACTTCCTCTGGAAGCTCATTCCACACACAGACCATCGTCTGTGTGAACAAAATTACCCCTCGTGTCCTTTTTAAATCTTCCTCCTCTCACCTCAGAAAATGAGCCCCCCGTTCTTGAAAGCCCCCACACTCGGGAAAAGAAACATCCTACCCATGCTCCTCGTAATTTTATAAACCTCTATGTAAGGTCACCCCTCAGCCTCCTACACTCCAGTGATAAGAAGTCCCAGCTCCTCCTCATAACTCGAACCCTCCATTCCCGGAATATCCTGGTAAATCCCTTCTGGGCCCTCTCCAGCTTCTTAATACCCTTCCTATAACAGGGGGATCAGAACTGGACACTGCTCCAGAAGACGCCTGACCCACGTCCTGTACAACCTCAACATGACGTCCCAGTTCCTGTACTCCAAGGTCTGAGCAATGAAGGGAAGCGTGCTAAACCACTCGTTTGCTGAAACTCTGATGCATAAGCTTTGAGCCTGTCCAAAGTTTCCTCATTAGCTACACACCCTCAAGCCCACGCCAAGATTGAGTACAGCAAGCCTTCAATGAGCTGCTTGGGAAGAAATGTGTCCTTTATCAGAACCCTACAGCATAGAAACAGATCCTGTGGTCCATCAAGTCTATTCTAATAAACCAAAACAAACCAGAAACTAAATTTCCCTCAACTCATTTAAACTGAAGGTAAAGATCCCTCAACACCATCCCTGTAAAACACTCCCAGGGCAGGGCCAGCATGGGGTCAGATACAGATTAAAGCTTCCTCCACACTGTCCCCTGTTAAACCCCTAAGTTTAGGCCTGATACGTCAGCCTTCCTGCTCCTCTGATGCTGCTTGGCCAGCTGTGTTCATCCAACTCTACACCTTGTTATTTCAGAGTCTCCAGCATCTGCAGTTCCTGCTATCTCTTGCCCCATTCAACACTCCCAGGTCAGGGACAAGACAGGGTTAGATTCAGGGTAAAACTCCCCCTACACTATCCCCATCAAGCACTCCCCAGAACAGGGACAGCATGCGGTTAGATACAGAGTAAAGCTCTCTCTATACTGTTCCCCATCAAACACTCCCAGGACAGGGACAGCACAGGGTTAGGTACAGAGTAAAGCTCCCTCTACACTGTCCCCATCAAACACTCCCAGGACAGGGACAGCACGGGGTTCAGTACAGAGTAAAGCTACCCCTACACTATCCCCATCAAACACTCCCCAGAACAGGGACAGCATGCGGTTAGATATAGAGTAAAGCTCTCTCTATACTGTTCCCCATCAAACACTCCCTGGACAAGGACAGCACAGGGTTAGATACAGAGCAAAGCTTCCACTACACTGTCCCTCCCCATCAAGCCAACTACAATAATCCTATTTTGCAGCTCTTGATAAAGAGACCAAGAACTGCGCACAGTGCCCTTCTGGATATGGTCTGGCTAACACCCTCTCTAACTGCAACCACCCTCAGCTAATTTTACACACCACTTCGCTTGCAATAACTAATAACCTCCTACTTTGCCTTCCCAGTCATTTGGACACCAACTTGATTTTATTCCTGTTCTGGGACGATACAATTTGGAAAGCGCACTGCCAGCCTCACAGTCCTTTGGGAAGTCCTCGGGATGTGTACAGCGCTATATAAACTCAGCAAGTGCCTGCTCGAATTGCAAGATGTTTTGGGGTGGTCTCTGAGAGATCTCAATGTCAAAAGACTTTCTCTGGGACTGTCTTCATATTTACAGGCATCCCCCGGGAGTGTGTCAGTATTTACAGGGGGGATCCCCAGGAGCATATCGATATTTACAGTGGGAGTTCCCTCGGAGTGTGTCAATATTTATGGGGGATCCCCGGGAGTGTGTTGGTATTTACAGGGGGTGTTCCCCGTGAGTATGTCGATATTTAAGGGGGATCCCCATGAGTGTATTGATATTTACAAGGGGGTTCCCTGTGAGTGTGTCAATATTTACGGGGGAGTTCCCCGTGAGTGTATCGATATGAACGGGGATACCCATGAGTGGATATTTACGTGGGATTCCCATTAGTATGTCAATATTTACAGGGGGAGTTCCCTGGGATTGCGTCGATATTTACAGGGGATCCCCGTTAGTATGTCAATATTTACAGGGGTAATTCCCCGGGAGTGTGTCAATATTTACAGGGGGAGTTCCCCGTGACTGCGTCGATATTTACAGGCAGAGTTTCCCGTGAGTGTGAGGATATTTACAGGGGGAGTTCCCCGGGAGTGTGTCAATATTTACAGGGGGAGTTCCCAGTGACTGTGTCGATATTTACAGGCAGTGTTCCCCGTAAGTGTGAGGATATTTACAGGGGGAGTTCTGCGGGAGTGTGTCAATATTTACAGGGGGAGTTCCCCGTGACTGTGTTCATATTTACAGGGGGGGTTCCCCATGAGTGTGAGGATATTTACAGGGGGAGTTCCCCGGGAGTGTGTCAATATTTACAGGGGGAGTTCCCCGGGAGTGTGTCAATATTTACGGGGGGGTTCCCTGTGAGTGTGTCGATATTTACAGGATCTCCCTGGGAGTGTGTCGATATTTACAGGGTCTCCCTGGAAATGTGTCGACATTTACGGGGGACTTCCCTGTGAGTGTGTCGATATTTATAGGGTGACCCCGTGAGTGTGTCAATATTTACGGGGCTTCCCCGGGAGTGTATCGATATTTACAGGGGGAGTTCCCCGTGAATGTGTCGATATTTACGGGGGGAATTCCCCGTGAGTGTGTTGATATTTACAGGGGAAGTTCCCCGTGAGTGTGTCGATATTTACAGGGGGAGTTCCCTGTGAGTGTATCGATACTTACGGTGGATCCCCAGGAGTGTGTTGACAGTTACAGGATGTGTTCCCTGTGATTGTGTTGATATTTACAGGGGAGTTCCCTGTGAGTGTGTCGATATTTACAGGGGAGTTCCCTGTGAGTGTGTCAATATTTACAGGGGGAGTTCCCTGTGAGTGTGTCGATATATACGGTGGATCCCCAGGAGTATGTCAACAATTACAGGATGGGTTCCTGAGTGTGTTGATATTTACGGGGGAGGGGATCCCCTGAGGATGTGTTAGTTCCACAGAACACTCCTTTAGAGGTAAAATGTTTACAACCACGAAATCTTTCCATGAAATGCGCATTGGTTGGGTTTCCTGAGGAAGGGTGGTCAGAGGTGTGTGGGTCCTTGTGGGTCATTTCACCTCTTCCACAATTCACCAGAGATGCCCAACAACAGGTGATGGGGGAGAGGTTGTGGGGCGGGTAGCGTTGTTAATCAAGGGGACGAAGAGAAGGTCACGTCGTTTTGAATTTTGTCCCGTTCTGGCCAACAATTCAACGCCGGGCGCCCCTCCTCATTCTCTTCCTGCACTCCCTTTCCCCCCAGCCCACATTCTGACCCAGTCTACTCCCCGCTTCACTCTTTCTAAATTACCATTAGGCCTCCCTCTGTACTGGGCGCTGGTTTCACGCCACATCAGGAAGGGGCAGGGAAGGGGAAATAAAGCGATCGCAGGTCGGAAGTGAACAAGTGAGGATTGATGATTTGAAGCAGAAGGATAATAGAGAGAGTGAGTAATGAACGCAAGCAGTTCACTCACTATGAGGTTCACTTTTGATCATGTCTTGCTGCGTGAGAAATGCAAGGGGGGGCTTTTATTCTTTTAGTTCCTGGTTAAGAAAATGTTGCCTTGGAAATCAGCAGGCATTGAATTATTAATCCTCGTACATTGAAATTAGAAATGGATTCACAAATAAAAGTTGACCAGCTCCCTCCGCCCATGTACCCAATGATGGGGGAAAGGATACTGGAATGCAGTGCTCATCTGCTGGCGCAAAACAGATGGCTGGGAACTAAGACATCCCTTTCCCGATCTCAGTGCCTCTCTGCCACAGCGGACCCGCGGTAAGGGCTGAAATTCAGCATTCAGTGGGCGCTGTGTTTTGATGCGGGGGCTGAGTGAGAGGGAAAGTGAGCTTTAAAGCTACCAGCTGTTTCTGGCTGGCAAGGGAGGGTCCTCAACAAGGACCCTCTACACTGATCCCTGCGCCCCCCCCCCTCCCTCCCCACCCCCGTCAAACACTCCCAGGCAGGGACAGCGTGGGGTTAGATACAGAGTAAAGCTCCCTCTACACTGTCCCCACCCCTGTCAAATACTCCCCAGGCAGGGACAGCGTGGGGTTAGATACAGAGAAAAGCTCTTTCTACACTGTCCCCCCCCTCAAACACTCCCCAGGGACAGGGACAGCACGGGGTTAGGTACAGAGTAAAGCTCCCACTACACTGTCCCCCATCTAACACTCCCAGGACAAACAGAGGTTTAAACTCTCCCCACACCCTTTCACTGACTGCCTCCTGTTTCCATCGCGGGTACAGTTCCCTGAGCTGTGTGGCTAATGATATGAACCAACCTCTGTCGGCCAATGGAACTGACCTTGCGAACCGGGGCTAATCGAAATCACGGCCGAACTATTTGCACGTTTGGAAAATGCCTGCCACGTTCTGGGCAGGTTGTAGTGAAACAGAAATTGATGTTATTGTTGCCTGCCTGTTTAAAAGAAACCTCGAGCTTTTACAGAAATGAATAGGAGATAATTCAGTGGGCGCTGAGTTGTGCTCCTGAGATGCTGCTTGGCCTGCTGTGTTCATCCAGCCTCACATTTTATTATCTCGGAATTCTCCAGCATCTGCAGTTCCCATTATCTCAGGAGATAATTAAGCCTCTTTGTAAACGTGTTCACTTAAACAGCTAGCCACAGGCACTCAGGATCTACAACTAGCATTAGCTGTTTCAAATCATTGAAATTCATTTAAATGGGAAACGTAATTCAATAAAGGCAAAATCTAATTCTTAATCAAAAACGTCCCTTTGTAGAGAAAAAAAGTTAAATCACTTATTTAATAATGCTGGGCCTCTCCATAAATTATCTTCTTGCCTTTTAACGTGCAGTTCGTCAATTGAAGCAATTATTCTGTTTCCTGCACGCTCTGGGATCTGTGTTAGCCGATAGCCAGAGATGGGAGGAGTTGCAGAGAAGTTAATGGAGGTTAGCTCTTCCCTTCCAGTTCCTGAAACATGCAACTCATCTATGCAATCCTCCCAACAGCGCAATCGCAGCAATATTACATTGGCATCTCCGGCTAGGCTCCCACATTAACAGCCCACAGGATAGATAAAAATAGCTTTGTATCGACTGAGGCACCTGTAATAGGCGAATTTGTCATTTTTCTGCATATACCTAAGAGTCATACAGAGGTCCTTCCACATCATTGTCCCACCTGCCTGCTCCTGGCCCATATCTCTCCAAACTTTTCCCACTCAGAGATAACAAGGTGTAGAGCTGGATGAACACAGCAGGCCAAATCAACATCAGTGGAGCAGGGAAGCATGACGTCTCGGGTCTGGATCCTTCTTAACAGAAATTTCCCCTCCCATTTGTGTTCTTAATCCAAATGCCTTTTAAACGTTGTAAGCATTCCCACATCCACCACTTCCATTGGAGGTTCGTTCCAATACTCTGAACAAAAAAGTCGCCCCTTATGTCTTTTTAAAATATTTCTCCGCTCACCTTAAAGATATTCTTAAAATACCCCACTCTGAGGAAAATTTGCCTACCGTTAACTCTATCCATATACTCCTCATGATTTTATAAACTTCTATGCAGTTGCCTCTCAACCTCCTATGCTCCAGTGGAAAAAAGTCCTGGCCTTTCTTTATAACTCAAACCTTCCATACTTGGCAACATCCTGATAAATTTCTTCTGAATCCTCTCCTGCTTAATGATATATCCAGAAGTGGACACAGTGCTCCCTTAGTCGTTTGCAAGATGTGGCAAAACAGACATTATGGCCCAACCCTAATTGCCTGGGCTGCTTTTCTTTGTGAAACCACATGTCAAGTCAACCCCATTGTGCTGGGTCTGGAGTCACGGGTGGGCCAGGGTGAGTGATGTTGAGGGAGGGGGGGCAAACTTCCTTCCTTAAAGGAACATCAGTGAACCAGACAGAGCTTTCTTGTAATAATGGGCTTGTGGCATTATGAGGAAGAGTCAGTGTCTGTGCTCAATGGGGTTAAGAACGATGAGGGGCGGATCTGGTTGAAACGTTCAGAATACTGAGAGGCCTGGATAGAATGGCCGTGGGGTGGGTGCTTCCACAGGTAGGGCAGACCAGGCCTCAGAGGGAAGGGGCACCCTTTAGAACTGAGATGGGGAGGAATTTCTTCAGCCAGAGGGGGGTGACCCTGCAGAACTCATTGCCCCAGAGGGCTGTGGGGGCCAAGACATTGAGAGTCTTTAAGACAGAGACAGATGGGTTTTTGCTTGGGAAGGAGTCTAGGGTTATGGGGAGAAGGCTCGAGAATGGGGCTGAGAAACACATCAGTCATGATCGAATAGCAGAGCAGTGTCGATGGGCTGAATGGCCTAATTCTGCTCCTGTATCTTATTGGTCTTATGGGAAGTAAGTCATGAGTAGGCCAACCTTTTATTCCAGTTTGTGTTTTTTTAATATAAAAATGGAATTCCAAACCCTGCCCGGGATAGATTGGAACTCATAGAGGCATAGAAAATAGGTGCAGGAGTTAGGCCATTCGGCCCTTCGAGCCTGCACCACCTTTCAATATGATTATGGCTGATGATGCAATGTCAGTATCCCATTCCCACTTTCTCTCCCTACTCCTTGAACCCTTTATCCGTAAGGGGCACATCCAGCTCCCTCTTGAATGTATCTAACCAACTGGTCCCAACAGCTTCCTGTGGGAGAGAATTCCGCAGGTTCACTGCTCTCTGAGTGAAGAAATTCTTGCCCATCTCAGTCCTGAATGGCTTTCTCCTTATTCTTATACTGGGAACCCTTGTTCTGGGCTTCCCCAACATCAGGGACATTCTTCCTGCAGCTAACCTGTCCAGTCCCATCAGGATTTTACACGTTCCTATGAGATCCCCCCTCCTTCTCCTAAATCTCAGCGAGTACAAGCCCAGTCGATCCAGTCTTTCCTCACACATCAGTCCTGCCATCCCAGGGAATCAGCCTGGTGAACCTTCGCTGGGCTCCCTCAAGAGCAAGAACATCCATCCTCAGACCAGGAGTCCAAAACTGCACCCAATCCTCAAACCTACACCCCACGTCCTGGGTGACCTATCTAGCGACATTCCCAATACATCACAGCATTCCCTCAGGCACGGGATTCACACCATTGACAGTCAGGGGCCAGGGTAAAGCGACTCCAATACAAGTATGTAAGAAAAACAGGAGTTGCTGGAAAAGCTCAGCAGGTCTGGCAGCATCTGTGAAGGGAATAAACGGAGTTAATATTTCGACTCCAGGTTCTGAGGAAGGGTCACTGGACACGAAACGTTAACTTCTGTTTATTTTTCTTCACAGATGCTTCCAGGACCCGCTGAGCTTTTCCAGCAACTTTGGTTTTTGTTCCTGATTTACAGCATCTGCAGTTCTTGTGGTTTTCAACTAAAAGTATACACACTGCAAACAAACGCAGAGAGCATTGGAGAAACTCAGCAGATCTTTGGAGGGAGAAACAGAATTAACATTTTGATTTCAGAAGGTTCGTCTTTAGAACAAGTTGGAAGATGCATTTTGTATCATTTTGATTTAGGGGACAAGTAGGAACAAAATGATATAACGGCAGCTGACAATCTCTCCATCTTTTGTACTGTATGTCATCACTTTAACAGCGATATCCCTTTAAGAAGCTCAGCCTGCCAATAAACCGAACACCTGGTCACAGGACCAGGCCGCTGTGCAATGCTGCACCCCAGGGAAAGGCTGTGTGTCTGTGCCCCAGAGAAAGGCTGTGTGTCTGTGCTGTGCATGTATGGATTGAGGAAACCGACTACAGAATTTAAATAAACAGGGTCTGTGTGAGCCTCCATTTGTGTTAGATACAGATAGCACAAGTCACCACAACTTGAAACTCTCCCATAACCTTCTGCAGAAGAGAATTTTCAAATTCCATTGCACCAGTCAGACAGACATACTGTTGTTTCTCCAAATTTGCAACAAGTCATCACAATCGATTTTCATGAGCCTTTCATAATTTTGATAAACTACCAGAGATCCTGTTTAACCTTCTCTGTTCTCAGTGATAAAGCAGCCCATTTTCAGAAAGGCATGGCAGGATAAATTTACATGGGGCAGGAATGAGGCTATTCAGCCATTATGCCAGCACTAGCCAGTGCTAAAAGGACGGCGCAGGGCGTTCTGGGGCACCCCGACATCTTTCTCCTCGAGTCTGCCTCCATTGCCCCCTTCAGGCAGCCCTGGATCACAACAGGACCACTCCCTATCGTATCTTTTTGAAAAAGGAGACAGGTCTCATCTCCTGCCCCGTTCCTTTGTCCTCCTGAGCCGCTGTGCTGTATGGCTGCGGGATATGGCTCAGACTTACTTTCACTATTGATGCCCGCGGCCATCCCAGAAGCCTCGATCCAATTCCCACACCTCACCTCTGCCAGACCCCGTCCCCCACCTTACACCCCTTTCCGATTCCCCACTCTGTGGGATAACAAAATCCCAGAAGGGAAAGACGGAGCACGTCTCCCCGACGCACTTTCAAGATAGTGGCCTGGAGCCAATTTGAACATGTCCGGCATCCTCACCTCAGCTCCGTCTGTCTCTCAGGTTGAGGGGGGGCAATGGGGGTGCTCACCAGTTTTCCTGGGAATCAGTGGGAGGGGATCTCGGGCATCCGTAAGCCAGAGGGGAAATGTGCATTTCATCATCATTGGGGTGAGGCCACTTTTGGAATACTGTGTTCAATCCTGGTCTCCCTGCTGTAGGGAGGATGTTGTGAAACTTGAAAGGGTTCAGAAAAGATTGACAAGGATGTTGCCGGGGTCGGAGGGTTTGAGCTACAGGGAGGAGCTGAATAGGCTGGGGCTATTTTCCCCGGAGCGTCGGAGGCTGAGGGGGGGACCTTATAGAGGTTTATAAAATCATGAGGGGCATGGATAGGGTGAATAGACAAGGTCTTTTCCCCAGGGTAGGGGAGTCCAAAACTAGTGGGGCATAGGTTTAAGGTGAGAGGGGAAAGATTTAAAAGGGACCTGAGGGGTAACATTTTCACACAGAGGGTGGTGCGTGTATGGAACGAGCTGCCAGAGGAAGTGGTGGGGGCTGGTACAGTTACAGCATTTAAAAGGCATCTGGATGGGGACATGGATAGGAAGGGGTTAGAGGGATATGGGACAAATGCTGGCAAATGGGAGTACATTAATTGAGGATAACAGGTCGGCATGGACCAGTTGGACCGAAGGGTCTGTTTCTGTGCTGTACATCTCTGTGACTCCAACAGTAGCAGTGGGGGTGGGTGGGTTTGACTGGGTTTGAACCATAATCCATTGGCCCAGTGTGAAGTTTACTTTGAAGAGAAAATACAAACGTTTTTTCTGTGAGGGGAAGCGAGTGTGAGAATGAAGTTGGTGGGAGGGGGGGATGTGGTCAAAGATAGAGAGCAAGAATGAGTGATGAGAGTGGTTATGTGACTAGGATAGATCAAATCACAGGCGACCATTAAAGATTGGAGGCAGGCCCGCTCATGAGTGAAATGAGGAGATGGCGAGATGTGCAACAGGAGACCAAAGTCCTGAGCTCTCTTCTGCAGGTGGAAAACCATCGATCGATTCAAAGAATCCCCTGCAATGTGGGAGCAGGCTGTTCAGCCCACTGAGCCCACACTGATCCTCGAAAGAGCAATCCATCCCTCTACCCTATCCCTGTAACCCTGCATTTCTGATTGCAACCCACCCCAACCTGCACATCCCTGGGCACTCTGGGACAATTTAACGCGGCCAACCCACCCTAACCCGCACATCCCTGGGCACTATGGGACAATTTAGCACAGCCAACCCACCCCAACCTCCACATCCCTGGGCACTACGGGACAATTTAGCACGGCCAATCCACCCTAACCCGCACATCCCTGGGCACTATGGGACAATTTAGCACGGCCAATCCACCCTAACCTGCACATCCCTGGACACTATGGGACAATTTAGCACGGCCAATCCACCCTAACCCGCACATCCCTAGGTACTATGGGACAATTCAGCACGGCCAATCCACCTTAACCTGCACATCCCTGGGCACTATGGGACAATTTAGCACGGCCAATCCACCCTAACCCGCACATCCCTGGGCACTATGGGACAATTTAGCACGGCCAATCCACCCTAACCTCCACATCCCTGGGCACTATGGGAAAATTTAGCATGGCCAATCCACCCTAACCTGCACATCCCTGGGCACTATGGGACAATTTAGCATGGCCAATCCACACTAACCTGCACATCCCTGGGCACTATGGGGCAATTTGGCACATCCAATCCACCCTAACCTGCACATCCCTGGGCACTATGGGACAATTTAGCACATCCAATCCACCCCAACCTGCACATCCCTGGGCACTATGGGACAATTTAGCACGGCCAATCCTCCCTAAACTGCCCATCCCTGGGCACAATGGGGCAATTTAGCACAGCCAATCCACCCTAATCTGCACATCCCTGGGCACTATGGAACAGTTTAGCGCGGCCAACCCTCCCTACCCTGCACATCTCTGGGCACTATGGGACAATTTAGCACGGCCAATCCACCCTAACCCGCACATCGCTGGGCACTATGGGACAATTTAGCATGGCCAATCCACCCTAACCCGCACATCCCTGGGCACTATGGGACAATTTGACACGGCCAATCCACCCTAACCCGCACATCCCTGGGCACTATGGGACAATTTAACACAGCCAAACCACCCTAACCTGCACATCCCTGGGCACTATGGGTCAATTTAACACAGCCAATCCACCCTAACCTGCACATCCCTGGGCACTATGGGACATTTTAGCACGGCCAATCCACCCTAACCTGCACATCCCTGGGCACTATGGGACAATTTAGCACGGCCAATCCACCCTAACCCGCACATCGCTGGGCACTATGGGACAATTTAGCACGGCCAATCCACCCTAACCCGCACATCCCTGGGCACTATGGGACAATTTAGCACGGCCAATCCACCCTAACCCGCACATCCCTGGGCACTATGGGACAATTTAGCACGGCCAACCCACCCTAACCCGCACATCCCTGGGCACTATGGGGCAATTTAGCACGGCCAATCCACCCTAACCCGCACATCCCTGGGCACTATGGGGCAATTTAGCACGGCCAATCCACCCTAACCTGCACATCCCTGGACACTATGGGACAATTTAGCACGGCCAATCCACCCTAACCTGCACATCCCTGGGCACTATGGGACAGTTTAGCACGGCCAATCCACCCTAACCTGCACATCCCTGGACACTATGGGACAATTTAGCACGGCCAATCCACCCTAACCTGCACATCCCTGGACACTATGGGACAATTTAGCACGGCCAATCCACCCTAACCTGCACATCCCTGGACACTATGGGACAATTTAGCACGGCCAATCCACCCTAACCTGCACATCCCTGGGCACTATGGGACAATTTAGCACGGCCAATCCACCCTAACCTGCACATCCCTGGACACTATGGGACAATTTAGCACGGCCAATCCACCCTAACCTGCACATCCCTGGACACTATGGGACAATTTAGCACGGCCAATCCACCCTAACCTGCACATCCCTGGACACTATGGGACAATTTAGCACGGCCAATCCACCCTAACCTGCACATCCCTGGACACTATGGGACAATTTAGCACGGCCAATCCACCCTAACCTGCACATCCCTGGGCACTATGGGACAATTTAGCACGGCCAATCCACCCTAACCCGCACATCCCTGGGCACTATGGGACAATTTAGCACGGCCAATCCACCCTAACCTGCACATCCCTGGGCACTATGGGACAATTTAGCACGGCCAATCCACCCTAGCCTGCACATCCCTGGACACTATGGGACAATTTAGCACGGCCAATCCACCCTAGCCTGCACATCCCTGGACACTATGGGACAATTTAGCACGACCAATCCACCCTAACCCGCACATCCCTGGGCACTATGGGACAATTTAGCACGGCCAATCCACCCTAACCCGCACATCCCTGGACACTATGGGACAATTTAGCACGGCCAATCCACCCTAACCCGCACATCCCTGGGCACTATGGGACAATTTAGCACGGCCAATCCACCCTAACCTGCACATCTTTGGACTGTCGGAGGAAACCGGAGCACCCGGAGGAAACCCACGCAGACACGGGGAGAATGTGCAAACTCCACGCAGACAGTCGCGAGAGGGTGGGATCGGCCTGGGTCCCTGGCGGCGTCAGGGTGCAGCACTAACCGCTGAGCAGCCCATGTTTGATTGCTAGTTTTACGTCTGCATTGTGTGGATTTTTGGACCATAAGTGCTGAGGCACATGAGGCAGCAGAAGGGTTACAGAGTCAGATTGCCATGACCGCCAAATATCAGGAGAGACAAATAAACAAATAGCGATGGCTGTGAAGCCATCATTGATAAATTGGAAACTCTGGTGCCCTTAGAGAAAGGAAATGTGCCTTCCTTACCTGGTCTGGCCTGCACGTGACTACAGACCCACAGAAAGCTCGCAGCCCTCTGGGCAATTAGGGAACAACCAGCAAGATCCATATCCATTAACATATTAAAAAGAAGCTGTTTCGTCTCATCTCACGTCCCCCTGTTGGTCTTCAGAAGTACCTCGGAATGAGGTTTCAATGGACTGAGAGTTAATATCGCCACTATCCCTTCACATAGACCCTCCTACCTCACCCTGAGGGTGAATCAATGATTCCTCAGCCCTCCTCTCACCTGTCTGCTGACTACTTTAACTCCATGGCCCCTTAGTCCCTTCAGGGAGGGAATTCCAGGATTCAGACCCAGCAACACTGAAGGAACAGCCGATATATTTCTCAGCCGGGATGGGGAGTGGCTCGGAGGGGAACTTGCAGGGGGTGGTGTTCCCATGTACCTGCTGCCCCTTGTCCTTCTGGATGGAAGTGGCGGTGGGTTTGGAAGGTGCTGTCTAAGGAGCCTCGGTGAGTTGCTGCAGGGCGTCTTGTAGATGGTACACACTGCTGCGACTGAGCATCGGTGGGTGAAGGGAGTGGGATGTTTGTGGATGTGGTGCCAATCAAAGCGGGGGCTGCTTTGTCCTGGATGGTGTCGGGCTTCTTGAGTGTTCATGGGGCTGCCCCCATCCAGGGGCAAGTCGGGGGTGTTCCCTCACACTCCTGACTTGTGTCTTGTCGATGGTGGGACAGGCTTTGGGGGAGAGCCAGGAGGGGAGTTACTCGCTGCAGGATTCCCAGCTTCTGACCTGCTCTTGCAGCCGCTGTGTTTATGCGGCGAGTCCAGTTGAGTTTCTGGTCTATGGCAACCCCCAGGACATGGCTTTGGTGGTCAGGACGCGAGTCTGCAGTATTCCCAGCCTTTGACCTTCTCTGGTAGCCACTTGTGAGTTCAGTTGAGTTTCTTGTCAATGATACACCCATTGGGGGATTCAGTGATGGGAGCATCATTGGATGTCAAGATGGGGGATGTGGGGATTTGATGGTTTGTTGATGGAGATGGATGTTACCTGGTACTTGACTGGCACATAAGTGTGCTCTCCCAACAAATGATGATTCAGAGAAGCGTGTCTTTTTAGCAACACTGTCTATCTGGGGGTCTAACTGCATTAAGGATGTGAACAGAATCACATTCAGACATACAGGTGTAATGTCTGTAATGCAACAGTTATGGTCTTGTGTGAACTCGGTGCTACAGAAAATTACATGATAGGGAAATCGCTACAGAAAGTCGCTATACCTGTATAGCAGAAAGTTCTTGTTAAACAAACAGCGTCCACTGTTCATCAATTGCGTTACAGCCATTTCACATTAACGAAACATGCATCAGAACAGAATCACTTGGACCTCTCCTGCTTATTGTGCATTCCCTGGGTGAGTTAATCTGCTCGGAATGTAAAACATAAAACACGCTCGCAGGGATATCCAGGTCACCGTGAATAACAGAGAGCTTGAGCGCTCATCTGTTAATGCAGCTTTTGTCAAACTCTGTAATTTACTTGCACCCAGGCTGATGGAGCCTTTGTGTACATTCACATCAGCTCCCATTACTGATGCTTCTGGGCTGTTACTAGATTCAGTGCTGTTGGGCTATTGTGGGGGTGTGGGGTACGAGAGGGGGAGGTGAGGGTTGGTGGAGTGGATGCTGTGCTGAGTACAAACATGCCCAGCCCACCCACTCGCCAACAGCCTGCATTACTGTAGCAACTTCACTGTCATAAGACTTAGAGTCATAGAGATGTAGAGCACAGAAGCACAACGTTTGGTCCAACTCATCCGTGCTGACCAGATATCCGAAATAAATCCGGTCCCATTTGCCAGCATTTGTCCCATATCCCTCCAAACCCTTCCTACCCATGTCCCCATCCAGATGCCGTTTAAATGCTGTAACTGTACCAGCCTCCACCACTTCCTCTGGCAGCTCCTTCCATACACACACCACCCTCTGTGTGAAAAAGTTGCCCCTCAGGTCCCTGTTAAATCTTTCCCCTCTCACCTTAAACCTATGCCCCTCTAGTTTTGGACTCCCCCTACCCTGGGGAGAAAGACCTTGTCTACTCACCCTATCCATGTCCCTCACTATTTTATAAACCTCTGTAAGGTCCCCCCCTCAGCCTCCGACACTCCGGGGAAAATGGCCCCAGCCTCTCCCTGTAGCTCAAACCCTCCAACCCCAGCAACATCCTCGTAAATCTTTCAGAACCCTTTCAAGCCCCAAGGCACAGAAGAGGTATCGTAAGTAATTCACCATGAGGCACAGAAGGATATTTGATATGCATTGCCAAAGGAATTGCATATAGAAGGAAGCTTTACTCTGTACCTAACCCCGTGCTGTCCCTGTCCCTGGGGAGTGTTTGATGGAGGACAGTGTAGAGGGAGCTTTACTCTGTATCTAACCCCGTGCTGTCCCTGTGCTGAGAGGCAGACAGATCACCAGCAGGAATATGGAAACCAGTGTGGATGGAGTTAATGTTTTCACATTGAGCCTGATAGTCAGTGCAGAGACACTGGAACGGAGCGGCGAATGTGAAAATGTCAATGTCTTTACTCTGGCATTTCCTGACAGGTGAACATCGCAGGCAATGTGTAATCACATGAAATTAATGTTCACTTAATAAGTGAAAGATACGGGGTGCTAAGATTGTGCCTCAAAAGGCAGGAGTCAGAATTCATCAAACTGCCTGAATCCTTTGAGCCAGCAACTGAAGCAAGAAACAGTATATCACTTTCTGTATTTTATATTCTGATATTTGCATATGATGGCAATCGAAGGTATATTTCTGATCTGTTCTCCTCAGGTGATGAGGGATGGTCCAAACGGATTGATGAGAAGGTTAGAAAGCAAATAATATAAAGCGAGGGAACTGAAAAATACAAGCTGGGACACAGAAATATGGCTAATGAGTAACGTTGGTGCCACTTGAATGCCAGGCATCTCCAGCAAGAGATGATCCAACCATCTCCCCTTGACATTCAATGGTGTTACCATCAGTGAATTCCCCACTATCAATATCTTTGAGATTACTATTGACCTGAAACTGAACTGGACTCACCGTATAAATACAGCTACAAGAGCTGGTCAGAGGCTGGGAATCCTGCAGTGAGTAACTCACCTCCTGACTCCCCCGCAAAGCCTGTCCCACCATCGACAAGGCACAAGTCAGGAGTGTGAGGGTACACCCCCCACTTGCCCCTGGATGGGGCAGACCCATCAACACTCAAGAAGCTCAACACCGTTCAGGACAAAGCAAGTCAAGTACCAGGCAACATCCATCTCCATCAACAAACCATCAAATCCCCACATCCCCCATCTTGACATCCAATGGTGCTCCCATCACTGAATCCCCCAATGGTTGTATCATTGACAAGAAACTCAACTGAACTCACAAGTGCCTCCTGACCCCCTAAGTCATGTCCTGGGGGTTACCGTTGACCAGAAACTCAACTGGACTCTCCGCATAAACACAGCGGCTACAAGAGCAGGTCAGAAGCTAGGAATCCTGCAGCGAGTAACTCCCCTCCTGACTCCCCCCCAAAGCCTGTCCCACCATCGACAAGGCACAAGTCAGGAGAGTGAGGGAACACCCCCGACTTGCCCCTGGATGGGGGCAGCCCCATGAATACTCAAGAAGCCTGACACCATCCAGGACAAAGCAGCCCCCGCTTTGATTGGCACCACATCCACAAACATCCCACTCCCTCCACCCACCGACGCTCAGTCGCAGCAGTGTGTACCATCTACAAGACACCCTGCAGCAACTCACCGAGGCTCCTTAGACAGCACCTTCCAAACCCACCACCACTTCCATCCAGAAGGACAAGGGGCATCAGGTACATGGGAATACCACCCCCTGCAAGTTCCCCTCCGAGCCACTCCCCATCCCGACTGGGAAATATATCGGCCGTTCCTTCAGTGTCGCTGGGTCAGAATCCTGGAATTCCCCCCTAAGGGGCATCGTGGGTCTACCCACAGCACACTCTGAGGGTGAGGAAATCGACAAGAAAGAACAAAATTGGTGGAAATGTAAAGGGGCGCAGAGGCTGTTAGAGAAGGTCTTTACCAGGTGTGAATGACTGTGCTGGTTTCGGGGAGCTGGGGGTTGTGATTTAATCCTGTAGGGAACAGGTTCGCAGTTGGGTATGTGGGTGACCCCCAGGGACTTGAGGTTCACTGCATGTCCATTTTCCAGGTCATTCTGCTCTGTCAGTCCCTCCAGAGAGGGGCTCTGTGGGTTGGGAGTGGAGTTACAGGTTTGTGGGGTGGTGGGGATCAGTATATAATGGAGGCATCGAGCTCTCACTGGGACACAAACGCTCAGCCCCAGCTCCGCATGGCTGAGAGGCGCTTTTAGATGGAGACTGAGCCTAACAATAAACCCTTCGTCGTGTCATCAAACTGTTCCACTGTTTCTCTGACAGCCCATCACCGAGAAAGCTCTGCTGTCATTGTGCATCCCTTCACTCACTGAGCCTTTACTGCCTGAACTGTTCCCCGCACCCCCCCCCCCCCCCCAAACCCTTTGACAAGCTTTCAATTTGACAGTGCCTCCAGGGTCTTCCACTCAGCCTCTCCCCTCCATGTTCTGTGCTTTCTTCAAAGCAAGGTGTGTGTGTGTGTGTGTGTGTGTGTGTGTGTGTGTGTGTGTGTGTGTGTGTGTGTGTGTGTGTGTATGAGAGAAAGAGTGCATGTGCATGATCGTGTCTTCAAGATCCTTAAAGGGGGAGGGTGAGCAGTCAGCAGGCATGGTACACATTGCTACCAATGACACAGGGAGAAAAAGGGCTGAGAATGTGAAAAACGAGTACAGGGAGTTAGTTTGGAAGCTGAAGCACAAAGAGGGTAGTTATCGCTGGATTACTACCAGTGCCACATGATAATGAGGTGAGAAATAAGGAGAGAGTGCAGTTAAACACGTGGCTACAGGGCTGGTGTAGGAGGAGGGCTTCCATTATGTGGATAATTGGAGCACATTCTGGGGGAGGTGGGACCTGTACAGTAAGGACGGGTTGCACCTGAACCAGAAGGGCACAGATATCCTGGGAGGGAGGTTTGCTCGAGCTGTATGAGATGGTTTAAACTAGATTGGTGGGGGTGGGGAACCAGATTTATAATTCGGAGGATGAGGTATTCGGCCTTCCAACAGACACAATAGGGAGTGAGGTGGTTGAAAAAGAAATGCGGTCAATGGAGCAAAATTGCAGACACTGAGATGGTTTGAGGTGTGTACACTTCAATGCTAAAAGTATCAGAAATAAAGCAGATGAACTTACAGCATGGGACGGTACTTGGAACTACGATGTTGTGGCCATTACAGGAACTCGGGTAACATGGTGATGGGAATGGTTGTTGGAAGTTCCGGGATTTAGATGCTTTAAAAGAAATAAGGAGAGTGGAAAAAGAGGCAGGGGAGTGTCATTGCTGGTCAGGTTGAGTATAGCAGCTACTGAAAGGCATTTCGAGAATGAAACGTCTACAGAGTTAGTTTGGGTTGAGGTCAGGATCTAGAAAGGTGCAGTCACTTTGGAGCGGATTTTGTCCAGTGCATTCAGGAAGGATTCCTGACACAGTACGTAGACAGACCAACACAGGGAGGGGCCACTTTGGATTTGGTGCTTGGCAATGAACCCAGCCAAGTGTTAGACCTGTTGATAGGAGAGCATTTTGGCAGTAGCGATCATAACTCTGTTACTCTTACAACAGTCATGGAAAAGGATAGATACATTCTGCAGGGTAAGGTTTATAATCGGGGAAAGGGTAATTACAATTCTGTTCGGCAAGAACTGGGTAACAAATTGGAAACAGATTCTGTCAGGGAAGAGCACTATATGTTTGATATGTTCGATATGTTTGTCCCTAGCAGGCAGGGAAGATGCGCTCGAGTGAGGGAGCCTTGGTTCTCAAGAGAAGTTGAACAACTGGTTAAGAGGATGAAGGAGGCTTATGTAAGGTTTAGGAAAAGAGGAACGGAAAAGGCTCTAGAGGGTTACAAGTTATCCAGGAAGGAGCTGCTGAAGAAAAAGCTTAGGAGAGCTATAAGGGGGCATGAGAAAACCTTGACAGATAGGATGATGGAAAACCCCAAGGATTTTTACACGTACGTGAGGAACAAGATAATGACCAGAGAAATGGTAGGGTTGATCAAGGATTGTAAATGGAATTTGTGCACAGAGCCTAAAGGGATAGGAGAGGTCCTTAATGAATACTTTTCTTCAGTATTCACAACTGAGAGGGACCTGGTTGTAGAAGAGGACGTTGTGAAACAGGCAGGTAGACTAGAGAAGGTGGATATTTGTAAGGAAGATGTGCTCGGAATTCTGAGGAAGTTGAAGACAGATAATTTCCCCGGGCCTGATGGGATTTATCCAAGGATTCTATGGGAAGTGAGGGATAAGGTCGCAGGGCCTGTGGCGATGATCTTTTCATCCTCACTGTCCACAGGTATAGTGCCGGAAGATTGGAGAGAGGCAAATGTCATTCCCTTGTTCAAAAAAGGGAATAGGGATAACCCTGGAAACTATAGGCCAGTTAGTATTACATCTGTAGTGGGCAAATTATTGGAAAGGGCTCTGACAGACAGGACTTATGATCACTTGGAAAGGCACAGTTTGATTCATGATAGTTAGCAAGGATTTGTGAGGGGTAGATCATGCCTCACAAACCTTACTGAATTCTTTGAAGAGGTGACAAAACACGTGGATGAAGGTGGAGCAGTGGACGTGGTGTAAATGGATTTAAGTAAGGCATTTGATAAAGTTCCCCATGGTAGGCTCATGCAGAAGGTAAGGAGGCATGGGACAGGGGGAAATGTGGCAGATTGGATTCAGAATTGGCTGGCCCTTAGAGGACAAAGGGTGGTAGTGGACAGAAAATATTCAACATGGTGCTCAGTTACGGTGGTATACCACAAGGATCTGTCCTGGGCCCTCTTCTATTTGTGATTTTTGTAAATGATTTGGATGGAGAAATGGAAGGGTGGTTTAGTAAGTCCGTGGGCAATACAAAGGTGGGTCGCGTTGTGGACAGTGCAGAGGGCTGTTCCACATTACAAAGGGACATTGATAGGATGCAGAGCTGGGCTGAGAAGCGGCAGATGGAGTTTAACCCTGAAAAGTGTGAGGTGATTCATTTTGGAAGGACAAATTTGAAAGCAGGGTTAACAGAAAGATTCTTGGCAGTGTGGAGGAGCAAAGGAATCTTGGCGTTCAAGTCCACAGTTCCCTGAAAGCTGCCACCCAGGTGGATAGAGTTGTTAAGAAGGCGTATGGTGTGTTATCTTTCATGAATAGAGGGATTGAGTTCAAGAGCCGTGAAATTATGCTCCAGCTAAACAAAAGCCTGGTTCAGCCACATCTGGAGTATTGTGTCCAGTTCTGGTCACCTCATTACAGGGAAGATGTGGAAGTGTTGGAAAAGGAGCAAAGGAGGTTTACCAGGATGTTGCCTGGAATGGAGGGAAGGTCTTACGAGGAAAGTTGAGAGAGCTAGGGCTTTTCACTTTAGAATGATGAAGGATGAGAGATGACTTGATAGACGTGTACAAAATGATCAGAGGTATAGATAGAGTGGACAGCCAGAGACTTTTTCCTAGGGTTGAGGTAGGGGGCATAGTTTTAAAGCGAGTGGAGGTAGATGTAGGGGAGACTTCGGAGGTAGGTTCTTTACTCAGAGAGTGGTAGGGGCGTGGAATGAATTGCCGGAGAGTGTAGTGGAGTCAGCCTCATTAGCGGCATTTAAGCAGGTATTAGATAGTCATATGGATGATAGTATAAGGTAGGGGTGGAGGTGAGATAGATCTTAGGTTTCAGATAAAATTTCGGCACAACATTGTGGGCCGAAGGGCCTGTACTGTGCTGTACTGTTCTATGTTCTACGAATGTGTGTACAAACATCTGTCAGAACAAACATGAGTCTGTGTGTGAGACAGTGAGTGTGAGATAGGGACTGTGAGAGGCAGTGAGTGTATGAGGCAGTGTGTGAGACAGTGAGTGTGAAGCAGTGAGTGTGAGGTATTGAGTGAGTGTGAGACTGTGAGTGTGAAAGATGCCAGTCATTGGCAGGGGGTGGAGGGGGGTCAGCAAGAGCCAATCAGCCGACAGCACGCCCATCAGTGCAGATGACCAACCACAGGCCTTATTGTGAGTGCCATAGGAATAGATATTTCCACACATTTCTACCTATCCACACATAGTCATAGAGGCCCGCAGTCAAGAAAAGGCCCTTCGGCCCATTAAGTCTGTGCCTATCAAAACCAACCACCTCCCTATTCTAGATAATAAAATGTGAGGCTGGATGAACACAGCAGGCCAAGCAGCATCTCAGGAGCACAAAAGCTGATGTTTCGGGCCTAGACTTGGCCTGCTGTGTTCATCCAGCCTCACATTTTATTTTCTTGGATTCTCCAGCATCTGCAGTTCCCATTATCTCTGATACAATTTTAACCTCCCTATTCTAACCCTGTTTCCCAGCCTTGGCCATAGCCTTGGCATCGCAAGTACAGATCTAAATCCTTCTTCAATGTGATGAGGGGTTTCTGCCTCTCCCACCCTCCCACTCTCTGGGGGAAAACATTTCTCCCTCACATTCCCCTCTAAAACCCCCTGCCCCTTCTCTTAAACCCCGTAGTTATTGATCCAACCACCTGGGGGGAAACATTTCTTCCTGTCTGTTTCCCCCATTGATGCCTCTTTTTCTCAATTCTAAAATGTTGTTGAAGTAAATTTCACCATCCGCTATAGTGAAACCCATCAGAGCTTCAGTAGGCCATTCGGCCCCTCAAGCCAGCACTACCATTCAGTGGCTGATCCGACATTCCCCACATCTACTTTTCCCCGTAACCCCTGATTGCCCGACTGATCAAGAATCTTGCTATCCCAGCCTTAAATACACACAACGACAGCTCTCTGTGGCAAGGAGTTCCAAAGACTCATAACCCTCTGAGGCAGGAAATTCCTCGTCATCTCCATCTTAAATTGGTGTCCCTTTATTCCGAGACAGTGCCCTCTGGTCCTAGCCCCTCCCATCAGTTCCTAGGCCCCGTATCTAAGGAAGGATGTGCTGGCCTTGGAGGGGGGTCCAGAGGAGGTTTACAAGAATGATCCTGGGGATGAAGGGCTTGTCACATGAGGAGCGGTTGAGGACCTTGGGTCTGTGCTTAATGGAATTTGGAAGGATATGAGGGGAATCCAATTGAAACTTACAGAATACAGAGAGGCCTGGATAGAGTGGGCCTGGGGAAGATGTTTCCATGAGTAAGAGAGACTAGGTACAGCGTCAGAGTGAAGGGGCGGCCCTGTAGAACTGAGGAGTAATTTCTTCAGCTGGGCGGGGGAGGGAGGTGTGAATCTGTGGGACACATTTCCTCAGAGGGATGTGTGGGGAGGGGTGAGTGGGGTGGGGGGTGGTGTGAACAAGTCATTGAGTGTCCTTAAGATGGAGTTAGATAGGTTCTTGATCAGTAAGGGGGTCAAGGGTTATGGGGAGAAGGTAGGAGAATGGATTGAGAAACATATCAGTCATAATCCAATGGTGGAGCAAAGTCGATGGGCTGAATGGTCTGATTCTGCTCCTATATCTTATGGGTCTTTTTAGGAGAAACATCCTCCTCAGCATTGACCCTGTCAAGCCCCTAAAGAATCCTGTATGTCTCAATGAGATCCCCCTCATTCTTCCAAACTCCAGTGAATGGATTCCCAACCTGTTTAACCTTTGCTCACAAAATGATCCCTCCATATCAGGGATCACCTAGTGAACCTTCCCTGAGCTGCCTCCAATGAAATGAAATATTTTCTGAGATAATGTGACCAAACCTCCTCACAGTGCTCCAGATGTGGTCTCCCCAGAACCTTGGACAGCCATTAATTCGAAATTCAAGACTGACAGAATTTCTGCTCGCCAGATGTATTAAGGGATAACTCACAGAGGTAGGTATGTGGCCGGGGTCTAGACTGCAGACTGGCTGTCGAATGCTGAAAGGAGTTTCTCTCTATTGAACTGTTTGGTCGGCTAAACCTCTCGAAGTAGAAGCGAGAGGGCACATTTCAAGACTGAGATCGACAGGCCTCTGGGTACAGATGAAGTCAAGGTTCACAAGGTGGGGGGGTAGGTGCCCTCATGGGGCTAAGATTGGTCATGATCTATAGAAGCCAGAGTAGGTTCCACGGCCTACTCCTTAAGCCTCGGCCTCCTAAATTTAACCTGTTAACAGTCTCAGGAGGGCGTCAACAGGAGGTAAGGACTGACGACCTGGAATTTTTGGAGCTCGCTTCCTAAAAGCACACACTGGGCGGGCTGTGACGCGTACAGAAAGCAACATTTCTCAAGAGCTCGGGGAAACTGGCTTGGCATTTACTTAAGTGTAATGGCGCTAATGGACTTGCGAGCACTCACCGATTTGGTTGCCGGGCAACACACAGGAGAGTGAGCATCAATAGCTTTGGGGCTCTGCACATTAAGGTCAGGATCGTTCCTGGGGGATTAAAATAAATAACCTGCAACCTCACAATGATCATCACGGACCGAACGTAACACTGAAAGTATTAAGGATGCATTTCTGAGGGGCCTGTCCGTTCCCCAATGAGGATGGATTGAGGGATAATCAGTGGGGTGGGGGGGGGAACAGAGGGTAAATGGAGAGAGAGAGGGAGAAAGAGAGAAAATGGAGGAAATAGAGAGAATGGGGGAAGGAGAGAAAATGGAGGAAAGTGAGGGAGCAGTGGGAAGAGAGAATGGGGAGAGAGAGAGGGAATGGGGAAAGAGAATGGGGAGAGAGAGGGAGTGGGAAGGAGGGAGAATGGGGGAGAGAGGAAATGGGGGAAAGAGGGAATGAGGAGAGAGAGGGAGTGTGGAAGAAGAGGGGATGGGGGAGAAAGGGAATGGAGGAAAGATAGAAAATGGGGTAAATAGAGAAAATGCGAAAGAGAGAGAGAATGAGGGAAAGAGAGACAGTGAGGATGGAGGGAGAATGGATAGAGAGAGGGAATGAGGAAAACAGGAGAAATGGGGGAAGACAGAGAATACAGGAAAGAGAGGGAGTGAATGAGGAGAGGGAGGGAATGAGGGGAAAAAGGGGGAATGGGAAAGAGAGGGGGGAGTGGGGGAAGTGAAAAAATGGGGAAATTGAGGGAGTGGGGTAAGAGAGAAAATGGGGGAAAGTGAGGAAATGGCGGAAAGAGAGGAAGGGGAGAAAGAGAGAGAGAATAGGAGAAAGGAGAGGAATGGGGGAAGACAGGGAATGGGGCAAAGAGAGAGAATGAGGAGAGAGAGGGAATGGAGGAAAGAGAGAGAAGGGGGGAAGAGGGGGATAATTGTGGGAGTAACAGAGAATGAGGGAAGGGTCAAAGTGCAGAGTGTTACAAAGTTGGGGAGGATAGTTATGAATTGCAAGGCAGGAAGCTGGAATTTGTTGATAAAAATGACGGTGGGGAAATGAGTGCTGTGGTCCCTTTACGAGCTTGTGTTTTGGCTGTGCTTGGAAACTTAGGAATGCAGGTGTACAGAGACGGCCCGAATGGAAACATTTTGTCTGGAACAACCACATAGCACTTTTACCAAGACAACAAGTTTAAATTTGACCGATTAACTTAAACCAAGCATCTAGTTACAGAAAGCCGACTGAATTGAAATCTGATGATGTTGACAACTGGAAGCCAATCATTTTATAGGAAATTGATTATATCATTACGGGTATATAAAACGAGGGCATTTGGAAAATCAGGGAGAGCTAACTGCCATCTGAAAGAGAGAGCCATTCACCACCTGCTACAGTTAGCACCGTTCATCTCTCAGGGAAAGCCCATCTAATTAATGAAAGGTATTTTAGCTCAAAGTCCTCACGGGAGAAGTTGCAGAGAGAATCAGTGGAAGAGACTGGAGATGACAGAATATTCCAGAAGACAGCTATGTGAATTTGAAGAGACATTGTTCTCCTAATAATTGGACTTCTTAAGTGAGATTTGAGTTTATTTGAACAATATTCCAGTAGAATTTAGTTTGATTAGGGACTAGCTAGTAGTTAAATGGGAAATATTGGATCTGAGGGCCGTGTCACGAGAACAGGTCAGGTAGGCCTCAGGCTAAACAGGAAACACTGAGCCCCCTGCCTGTTCGCTTATCAAACGCTCCATGTTAAGTCAGGCCTGCTTCCTGCTCTCCTTCCTGCATCCTCAGGCCTTCGATCAAGACTCGAATCTCAAAACGTCCCCCACATTCCAGCCTCCCTCCCCCAGGGTCTACGTCGTAGCACAAGCCTGCCTCTACGGTCCCACACAGACCACCGACTGATTGCTACCCTGACCTTGTCTGGCCCACATGAGACTCCAGACCCCGCACCGATGTGGTTAGGAGCAGGCAATAAACATTGGCCTGGCCACTGATGCCCACATCCCTTGAATAAATAATTTAGAAAAAATTCTGGTTGCCCTAGGCAAAGGAATGTTCAAATCCTGCCACCTATCCTCATAAGAATGATACCAGCACATACATGGAGACCCTAGCCCCCTGCAAGTTCCCCTCCAAACCTCTCACTGTCCTGACTTTTACACAATGCCTACAGTGTGAAAGCAGGCCATTCGGCCCGACATGTGCACAAGTGACACTCCAAACTGCACCCCACCCAGAACCATCCCCCTTTGCATTCCCTGTATTTCCCACAGCTAACATATCTAACCTGCACATCCCTGGGCTCTATGAGACAATTTGGCATGGCCAATCCACCCTAACCTGCACATCCCTGGGCACTATGGGACAATTTAGCACGGCCAATCCACCCTAACCCACACATCCCTGGGCACTACGGGACAATTTAGCACGGCCAATCCACCCTAACCTGCACATCCCTAGGCACTATGGGGCAATTTAGCATGGCCAATCCACCCTAACCCGCACATCCCTGGGCACAATGGGACAATTTAGCACGGCCAATCCACCCTAACCCGCGCATCCCTGGGCACGATGGGTCAATTTAGCACGGCCAATCCACCCTAACCTGCACATCCCTGGGCACTATGGGACAATTTAGCACGGCCAATCCACCCTAACCCGCACATCCCTGGACACTATGGGACAATTTAGCATGGCCAATCCACCTTAACCCGCACATCCCTGTGCACTATGGGACAATTTAGCATGGCCAGTCCACCCTAACTCACACATCCCTGGGCACTATGGGTCAGTTTAACACGGCCAATCCACCCTAACCTACACATCCCTGGTCACTACGGGACAATTTAGCACGGCCAATCCACCCTAACCCGCACATCCCTGGGCACTATGGGACAATTTAGCACGGCCAATCCACCCTAACCTGCACATCCCTGGGAACTATGGGACAATTTAGCATGGCCAATCCACCCTAACCTGCACATCCCTGGACACTATGGGACAATTTAGCACGGCCAATCCACCCTAACCCGCACATCCCTGGACACTGTGGGACAATTTAGCATGGCCAATCCACACTAACCTACACATCCCTGGGCACTATGGGACAATTTATCACGGCCAATCCACCCTAACCTGCACATCCCTGGACACTATAGGACAATTTAGCACGGCCAATCCACCCTAACCCGCACATCCCTGGACACTATGGGACAATTTAGCACGGCCAATCCACCCTAACCTGCGCATCCCTGGGCACTATGGGTCAGTTTAGCACGGCCAATCCACCCTAACCTGCGCATCCCTGGACACTATGGGTCAGTTTAGCACGGCCAACCCACCCTAACCCGCACATCTTTGGACTGTGGGAGGAAACCGGAGCACCCGGAGGAAACCCGCACAAACACAGGGGCGAACATTCAAACTCCACACAGACATTCGCTCGAGGGTGGGATCGAACGCAGGTCCCTGGCGCTGTGAGGCAGCAGCGCTAACCGCCGAGCCCCCGTGCTGCCCTGACTTGCAAATATATTGGCTCTTCCCTGATCCTGTTTGAAGGGTTTGATTGAGTTTGTTTTGACTCGTCCCAACCACAAATCAAAAATCCTCATCTCTTTTGCCCAGATAGTTCAGTGCTTGCTAGGCTCAGGCTTGAAGGGCTGAAGGGCCCTTTTCTTTGCATTACAGCTCAATTGCTCTCTTACCTTCAATCTGCAACCACCACCCCCCCACCCATCTGTTTACTGACCCTCCTGCTGGAGCTGCCAAATCCTTCTTGTTTATTCTATTTAAATTGTTTGCCGATGTTGAAATTAACTTTCTTAATTCCATATTTACTTTAATGAAGGAATTTCAAATTCCACAGCTGCCACGCTGAGATTTGAACTCACAGCTCCCAGGAACATGCTGCTCGTTCATGATGCTCCTGCAACCATGGAGATTTTGTGTCACAGAGTTGCACAGCACAGAAACAGACCCTTTGGCCCATCCAGTCCATGCCAAACATAATCCCCAAACTAAACCAGTCCCACCTGCCTGCTCCTGGCCCATATCCCTCCAAACCTTTCCCTGTTCATGTCCTTATCCAAATGTCTTTTAAACGCTGTAACTGTACCCACACCCACCACTTCCTCTGGAAGCTCATTCCACACACGAACCACTCTCTGCGTTAAAGGATCCCCCTCGTGTCTTTTTTAAATCTCTCTCCTCTCACCTTAGAAATAGAACAGAGAACATAGAACATAGAACAGTACAGCACAGAACAGGCCCTTCAGCCCACGATGTTGTGCCGACCATTGATCCTCATGTATGTACCCTCAAATTTCTGTGACCATATGCATGTCCAGCAGTCTCTTAAATGACCCCAATGACCTTGCTTCCACAACTGCTGCTGGCAACGCATTCCATGCTCTCACAACTCTCTGCGTAAAGAACCTGCCTCTGACATCCCCTCTAATACTTTCCTCCAACCAGCTTAAAACTATGACCCCTCGTGTTAGCCATTTCTGCCCTGGGAAATAGTCTCTGGCTATCAACTCTATCTATCCCTCTCATTATCTTGTATACCTCAATTAGGTCCCCTCTCCTCCTCCTTTTCTCCAATGAAAAAAGTCCGAGCTCAGTCAACCTCTCTTCATGAGATAAGCCCTCCAGTCCAGGCAGCAGCCTGGTAAACCTCCTCTGAACCCTCTCCAAAGCATCCACATCTTTCCTATAATACGGCGACCAGAACTGGACGCAGTATTCCAAGTGCGATCTAAGCAAAGTTTTACAGAGCTGCAACAAGATCTCACGACTCTTAAACTCAATCCCCCTGTCAATGAAAGCCAAAACACCATATGCTTTCTTAACAACCCTGTCCACTTGGGTGGCCATTTTAAGGGATCTATGTATCTGCACACCAAGATCCCTCTGTTCATCCACGCTGCCAAGAATCCTATCCTTAATCCTGTACTCAGCTTTCAAATTCGACCTTCCAGAATGCATCACCTCGCATTTATCCGGGTTGAACTCCATCTGCCACCTCTCAGCCCATCTCTGCATCCTGTCAATGTCCCGCTGCAGCCTACAACAGCCCTCTATACTGTCAACGACACCTCCAAACTTCGTGTGGTCTGCAAACTTGCTGACCCATCCTTCAATCACCTCATCCAAGTCATTAATAAAAATTACAAACAGTAGAGGCCCAAGGACAGAGCCCTGTGGAACTCCACTCACCACTGACTTCCAGGCAGAATATTTTCCTTCTACTACCACTCGCTGTCTTCTGTTGGCCAGCCAATTCTGTATCCAGACAGCTAAGTTCCCCTGTATCCCATTCCTCCTGACCTTCTGAATGAGCCTACCATGGGGAACCTTATCAAATGCCTTGCTGAAGTCCATACACACCACATCAACAGCTCGACCCTCATCAACTTTTCTAGTCACATCCTCAAAGAACTTGATAAGGTTTGTGAGGCATGACCTGCCCCCTTGTTTTGAACTTGCCCCACCCTGGGGGAAAAGTCACCCGCCATTCACCTTACCTATGCCCCTCATGGCTTTATAAATCTCTATGAGGTCTCTCCTCAACCTCCGATGTTCCAGTGAAAAAAAGTCCCAGCCTCTCCTTTCAACGCAAATCTTCCATTCCCAGCAACATTCTGGTAAATCCCTTCTGAACCCTCTCCAGTTTAATCATATCCTTCCTATAACAGGGCGACCAGAACTGGACACAGTGCTTCGGAAGAGGCCTCACCCACGTCCTGTACAACCTCAACATGACGTCCCAGCTCCTGTACTCAAAGTCTGAGCAATGAAAGCCAGTGTGCTCAACACTTTCTTAACCCCCTGTCTACCTGTGATGTAAAATTCAACATATTATGTATCAGAACCCCCTAGGGCTCTCTGTCCTCCAACACTACCCAGGGCTCTCCCTTCAATTGTATAAGTCCTGCCTTTGTTTTACCAAAATGTAATATCCAAATTAAAATCCACCCACCACTCCTGTGCCCATTGACCCAACTGATTAAGACCTCTTTGAAATCTTCTCTCATCCATTGATGGAATGTGGGTTCAGCTCAGGATTTACTGTCTGTCCTTAACTGCTGAAAGGGTTGGGTTCTGGAGTCACATGTGGGCCCAGGCTGGGTAAGGGCAGCAGATTCCCCATTCCCTAAAGGCTCACTGGCGAACCCAAACAGGATTTTATGACTCTTGACTGTTTTGGGCTGGTGTTTATTTCCAGGTCCTCCATGTTTTTTGTGAACAATGATCGCGATACTATGTCAAGTTCTGGTCGCCCTCCTTTAAGGAAATATTAAATTGGAGAGAGTTCGGAAAAGATTTGCCAGGATGTTACAGGGGCTGGAGGGTATGACTTGTCAGGAGAGGCTGATAAGGCCGGGACCTTTCTCACTAGAGCATTGGGGGCCGAGGGGGGAGCTTATAGAGATTTATAAAATCAGGATGGGCACAGATAGCATGTCTAGCCAAGGTCTTTTCCCCAGGGTAGGGGAGTCCCAAACTAGAGGGACATAGGTTTAAGGTGAGAGGGGAAAGGTTTAAGGGACCTTTTTCACACAGAGGGTGGTGCGTGTATGGAATGAGCTGCCAGAAGAAGTGGTGGGGGCTGGTACAATGACAACATTTAAAAGCCATCTGGATGGGTGAATGAGTAGGAAGGGTTTAGAGGGATATGGGCCAAATGCTGGCAAATGGAAGCAGATTAGTTTGGGAAACTTGGTCAGCACGGACGAGTTGAGCCGATGGGTCTGTTTCTGTGCTGTATGACTCGATGATTCTGTTACTAATGGGAGACCAACCCTTGTTCTTCCTCCAACAGTGGCTGTGAGATCTTTCACAATTGCTCTCCACGTGTCAGAAGGGGACAGGCCTTCCGACTGGGAATATCGGCCTGGCCTACAGGATTGAGTCTCCATCTGTCTGAGAGGGTAAATGAGACAGGAGACCTCACAAGCTTTCCAACAGATCCGAGGAGAAGCACTTAAAATGCCATTGCATTCACCAAGTGCTGGAAAATGGGCCTTGTGTGGATGGGCTGGTACTGACTGGATGGGCCAAAAGGTCTTTTCAATGCTGTATGACTCCAAGTGCTGGAAAATGGGACTAGTGTAGATGGGCTAGTACTGACATGATGGGCCAAAGGGTCTCGTCTGTGATGTATAACTCAACAACCCAGCCGCATGATGCAGATTTATCACTGAGTCTGAATTCCGCTTGCTACCTGAGTAATTAGGAGCTTTTTCGGGAAGGTCAGAGGTGAATTTTGTTCTCTCAAACATTCGTTACGGAAATACATCTTGATCAAAACCCTCGGACACAGTGACTAACTCATGACTGACTGAGTAGGCAAGCTCAGAGGAATCTGAACACTAGCTGCTTGAATGGAAGAGAAAAAACACAAGCAGGGGATTCTGAGAACATTCCCAGAATGCTATCCCATCTTTCCCATATTCCACAGTTCAAGGTCAGTCAGTAGCAAGTACGAGCGTTGCATTTTTATAGATTCACGCAGTGAAGAAAAGGCCTTTCGGCCCATTAAGTCTGAACTGACATAGGTACCATGAAAGGTGCACTAATTTCATTTTCCTGCACTTGTCCTATATCCTTGAATATTATGAGTTTTCATGTGCTCATCCAAATATTTAAATATTTTCAGCCTCCGCTACATTCCCAGGCAGTGCATTCCAGATTCCCACCACCAAAGTGTTTTCCCAAATCCCCTCTGAATCTCCTGCCTCCGTACCCTCAAAATATGCCCCCTTGTGATTGACCCCTCAAACTCTCTATTTACTCTGTCCATCCCCCTCATAAATCTAAACACCTCAATCGTGTCCTTCCTCAACCTTCTCTGCTCAAGAGAAAACAATCCAAGACTCTCCAGTCTCTCCTTGTGGCCCAGTTTCTCCCTCCCTGGCAACATCCTGGTGAATCTCCCCTGTATCCCCTCCAGTGCTATCACGTTCTATGACGAGATGATCAGAACTGGACACTGTATTCTCGCTGTGGCCTGACCAACTCTTAAACATCTCCAACACTACCCAAACAATGTCTCCATTTCACCTCAATCTCAGAGGGTCTGGGACACCGACACCGACCCCCTCGAAGCAGCCTTCACTCAGAGCAGATGGGTGAGATAATTTTGCGAAAGGAATTGCGATGCTGTTTTGGTCTAGGAGAGAGAATGCGCTAGAGACAGACAGAGACAGAGAGATAGAGAAGGAGATAGTCTGTAAGCGAAAGAAAGATGGAAAAGAGGCTGTGTGATAGATAGTGAGCGAGGCAGGCCGTGTGATGGAGAGAGAGAAGCTGTGTGATGGAGAGAGGGAGAATGTGTAATGGAGAGAGAGAGGCTGTGTGATGGAGAGAGAGAGAGAGAGAGAGAGAGAGAGAGGGAGAGAGGCTGTGTAATGGAGAGAGAGAGAGGCTGTGTGATGGAGAGAGAGAGAGAGGCTGTGTAATGGAGAGAGAGAGAGGCTGTGTGGTGGAGAGAGACTGTGATGGAGAGAGAGAGGCTGTGTGATGGAGAGAGGGAGACTGTGTAATGGAGAGAGAGAGAGAGGCTGTGTGGTGGAGAGAGACTGTGTGATGGAGAGAGAGAGGCTGTGTGATGGAGAGAGAGAGAGAGAGGCTGTGTAATGGAGAGAGAGAGAGGCTGTGTGGTGGAGAGAGACTGTGTGATGGAGAGAGAGAGGCTGTGTGATGGAGAGAGGGAGAGAGGCTGTGTGGTGGAGAGAGACTGTGTGATGGAGAGAGAGAGGCTGTGTGATGGAGAGAGGGAGAGAGGCTGTGTGGTGGAGAGAGACCGTGTGATGGAGAGAGAGAGGCTGTGTGATGGAGAGAGAGAGAGAGAGGCTGTGTAATGGAGAGAGAGAGAGGTTGTGTGATGGAGAGAGAGAGAGAGGCTGTGTGGTGGAGAGAGACTGTGTGATGGAGAGAGAGAGGCTGTGTGGTGGAGAGAGACTGTGTGATGGAGAGAGAGAGGCTGTGTGATGGAGAGAGGGAGACTGTGTAATGGAGAGAGAGAGGCTGTGTGATGGAGAGAGAGAGAGAGGCTGTGTGGTGGAGAGAGACTGTGTGATGGAGAGAGAGAGGCTGTGTGATGGAGAGAGAGAGAGAGGCTGTGTGGTGGAGAGAGACTGTGTAATGGAGAGAGAGAGGCTGTGTGATGGAGTGAGAGAGAGAGGCTGTGTGGTGGAGAGAGACTGTGATGGGGAGAGAGAGGCTGTGTGATGGAGAGAGAGAGAGGCTGTGTGGTGGAGAGAGAGAGAGGCTGTGTGGTGGAGAGAGACTGTGTGATGGAGGGAGAGAGGCTGTGTGATGGAGAGAGGGAGACTGTGTAATGGAGAGAGAGAGGCTGTGTGATGGAGAGAGAGAGAGGCTGTGTGGTGGAGAGAGACTGTGTGATGGAGAGAGAGAGGCTGTGTGATGGAGAGAGAGAGAGAGAGAGAGTGGCTGTGTAATGGAGAGAGAGAGAGGCTGTGTAATGGAGAGAGAGGCTGTGTGGTGGAGAGAGAGAGGCTGTGGGGTGGAGAGAGGGAGACTGTGTAATGGAGAGAGAGAGGCTGTGTGATGGAGAGAGAGAGAGAGGTTGTGTGGTGGAGACAGACTGTGTGATGGAGAGAGAGAGGCTGTGTGATGGAGAGAGGGAGACTGTGTAATGGAGAGAGAGAGGCTGTGTGATGGAGAGAGAGAGAGAGGCTGTGTGGTGGAGAGAGGGAGACTGTGTAATGGAGAGAGAGAGGCTGTGTGATGGAGAGAGAGAGAGGCTGTGAATGGAGAGAGAGAGAGAGGCTGTGTAATGGAGAGAGACTGATGGAGTGAGAGAGAGAGATGGAGAGATGTGTGATGTAGAGAGATGGAGAGACGTGTGATAGAGAGAGGAGCTGTGTGATAGGGATATAGAGATTGTGTGATGAAGAAAGAGAAGGAACGTGATAGAGAGGAGAAAAGAGGAATGGGGAGAAAATTGCATTAGGAAGAGATAGAGACTGAGAGACTGTGCAAGACAGAGAATCAGAGCAGCTGCATGAGAGAGTGAGTGACAGAGACAGCGAGAGAGAGAGAGAGACAGGCGGAGACAGAGAAAGAGAATGAGCAGGAGAGAGGGACTGCGCAAGTGAGTGCAAGACAGACACTGAATGACAGACACTGTGAGGGAGAGACCGGAAGCTAGAGACGATACAAAAGAGAGAAAGATTGCAGGAGCGAGAGTGTGTGACTATGTACAGGAGACCGCGGGAAACAGGGTGAGACCAGTAAAGATAGACTGCATGTGTGTGTGAGAGATATAGAGAGAGAGAGAGAGAGAGAGAGAGAGAGCGAAAGAAAGCACAAGCAAAGAACTGGGCTAGAGGGAGGGGCTTACTGCGAAAGGGTGAGGCTATGTGCATGGAGAGAGAGAGAGAGAGAGAGAGAGAAAGGGAGAGGGGGAAGGTTGAAAGAGAGAAAGAGGCTGTGACAATGAGGCATTCGGGAATAGAGGGGGTATGCATGAGGGAGAGAAGGACTGGAGTTGGGTAAGTGGGAGAGCAAAGACTGCGGAAAGAGAGGGGTGGTGGAGGGTAAAGAGAGAGGGAGGGACGCAGATGAATACAGAGAGGGAGTGAGGGGAGATGGATTGCAAAGCAGACACACAAAGTTACAGGCTTGATAGCGAAAGCTTGGCAGGTAGATGGAGCCTGGCCAGTGCACAGGATCATCCGAAATGGATAAGGTAGTCATTCTGAGAATGCCACGGATATATCATTATATGTGTGGGGGATCAGTGTGGGGGAGACAGAGAGAGAGACAGACAGAGAAAGACAAAAGATAGACCCATAGTGAGCTCAGAAACATTGTAAATGGAGACACACACAGTGACAGGAAATTGAGAGGCAGCTGGATGCTGTGGTTAGACACAAGGAGATAGTTGACAAATGAATGGGTCTGACTAACAACATCCATTAGGAGGACAGAATGCATTTATTGCCTATAATTCACGAGCTGAAATCTAGCACATTTGCACTGCAATGTCTCACAATCTGAGCAGTATTTTTATCGGCGCTGGATTTACATATCAGTGCAGCTGCTTTCCCTGGTACAGCCATGACCTATATTTCTCTGTCAAGTTCAGACAGCTCTATTCAAAAGGAGTGAGTGCGATGAAGGGATATTGCCTGTCACCCTCCCCTCTGGGAGGGACACCCTCTGTTTCCCTGTCCCCCTCAGCCAAGGCTCACCCTTCCCCCTTTCTACTTCTTCACTTCTCCCCCTCTCCCCTTTACCTCACCCTTCCCCTCTCCTCTCCTTCTCCATCTCCTTCTTTCCCCCCTCCCTCCCTTGGCCTCCCCCTCTGTCTCTCTCTCTCTCACTCTCCATCTCCTTCCCTCCCTCTCCTTCCCTCCCCCTTCATCTCCATCTCCCCTTCTCCTCCCATCTCTCTCCCTTTCTATGCCTCTCTCTTTCCCTCCCTCCCCTTCCCTCTCTCCCTCTCCCTCTTCCTTCCTCTCTCTCTCTCCCCATCTCCATCTCCCTCTCCCCTTCTCCCTCCTTCTCCCCCTCTCCCTCCCTTCTCCTCCCTCCCCCTCTCTCTCCCTCTCCCTCCCTCTCCCCACCCTGGTTCTGCGCCACCACACTGTTGGAGATACCCCACCTCTCAGACAGGGGCTCGAACCCCAGGTCACTCCCTCCTCTGCTCTCCCCTCCACCTTCGACCCCGCCTCCCCCCACAAATCCCCGGGGACTGGCAAACACAAGTGCTCCCCGTATCAGAGACGCCAACGGAGAGCGGCAGGCAGCGGGCGAAGTGGTGGCCAGCTGGATCCTCCTGTGTGCACCCCCACCCTCGTCAGTCAGTCCCTCCATGCCGCAGCCCTTCGGGGGTGACCCTCAGAATGAGAGTACGTCAATGTAGGTTGGCGGGACGGTGGGCGGGAACGAGGAGCTGATCCGATTGGAATTGTCCAAGCTCCGGAGGACTCCTGAAAGGTTGTGCCCTGCCACATGAGGACCTCCAACTAGGTGGGGGTGAGGGTGGGGGTGGGGGTGGGGGTGGGGGGTGTGCTGCTATTTCAACATGAACGGGTTTCCCATTCTGGCTGGAGATGGAGAACCATCCCTCCTCTCCCAGCCTTTGGAATTCTCTTCCCCCCACAGTCAAGTCATTTTTGAACATTCACTCAGTCGCAGCAGTGTGCACCATCTACAAGACGCCCTGCAGCAACTCACCGAGGCTCCTTAGACAGCACCTTCCAAACCCACCACCACTTCCATCCAGAAGGACAAGGGGCAGCAGATACATGGGAACACCACCCTCTGCACGTTCCCCCCCGAGCCACTCCCCATCCCGACTGGGAAATATATCGGCCGTTCCTTCAGTGTCGCTGGGTCAGAATCCTGGAATTCCCTCCCTAAGGGGCATCGTGGGTCTCCCCACAGCACACGGACTGCAGCAGTTCAAGAAGGCAGCTCCCCACCACCTTCTCAAGGGGCGATAAATGCTGGGCCAGGCTTGCCCCACAAATAAATAAATAACACCCCACCCATCTCACACGGCTGACGGTTTCACACGCGACCCTGGCCCACGCACATCGATTTTGTATCAGGATCTTGGTTAAACCCCAGGAGATTTTCGAACACCATCACCTCCCGCACTTTTTTCCATTCCAACGGGGCCGTGGTTGGAAAGGGACGGGGTGAGGTCAGGGTCTCTTCAGGCCCTTTGGCCTGATCCATCTCCGTGCTGGGAGGGCCCAGTCTACACCTGCTTTCAATCTGAGCCAATCCTTCACCAACCCCAACACCCCCACACCCACTGCAGCCATGTGTTTAACTAGCTTCACTTCTCTGCCTATTTAAAACCAACTTGCCCCAGTACCTGGGAGGGAGTCCCTCATTCTCCCCTTTCCCTGTTGTGGGGTGGATACAGGAAGAGATTTCTCCTGAATTCCCCATCGGATTTACCAGCGGGACGTCCGGTATGAATAGAACTCTGGCCTTAGCTGTAATCTCTCATCAACTTCCTCCATCATCCTGATGCCTAGCTCATCCGAACAGCTACAGGGAGGGGCTGAATAACCTGGGGCTATTTTCCCTGAGGGGTGACCTTATCGAGGTTTATAAAGTCATTAGGGGGCATGGACAGGGTGAATAGACAAGGTCTTTTCCCCAGGGTAGGGGAGTCCAAAACCAGAGGGGCATAGGTTTAAGGTGAGAGGAGGAAAGATTTAAAAGGGACCTGAGGGGCAACCTTTTCACACAGAGGGTGGTGCGTGTATGGAACGAGCTGCCAGAGGAAGTGGTGGGGGCTGGTACAGTTACAGCATTTAAAAGGCATCTGGATGGGGACATGAATAGGAAGGGATTAGACGGATATGGGCCAAATGCTGGCAAATGGGGCCGGATTAATTGAGGATATCTGGTGGGCATGGATGAGTTGGACTGAAGGGTCTGTTTCCGTGCTGTGTGACTCTCTGACTGTGACGGGGCCCCAGCCTCTTCAATCCTTCCTGACGACTACAACCTCTGAGCCAGGACTTTTTCAGCTCCCGACAGTTCACTGAGCCATCTTGTTGTCTCTGAGCTGTACTCTCATGGGGTCAAGTTCCAAATCAGGGAACTCCACCCTGAAAGGTGCAGCGCCGAGAGAGTGCCGCTCTGCCACCAGATGCCAGGCTCTCTGTGCCAAGTGCATTTTGCAAGGACTGACAAGGCATGGGAGTATGTACTGACTGGATCAGAGGTGAGCATGTCCAAGGACCCTTGAAGGCAGCAGGACAGGTAGATTAGCTGGTAAAAGAGCTGTGAGTTGTGTAGAATATGAAACAGGCCACAGCTGGAGTGCACTTCTGATTGTCACTCTGTAGGAAGGATGTGAGCATACTGGAGAGGGAGTGCAGACAAGATTCACCAGGATGTTGCCTGGGCTGGAGCGATCCAGCCATGAAGACAGATTTAAGGTGCTCCCTTAAAGCAGAGAAGGTGTCCAAAGTTATGATAGAAAAGGTTGTTCTCTGCACTAGAGGGGTCAATAACGAGGGGGTAGATTTATGATGCGGAGCAGGAGTGGGGTTAGTTCATCCTAGAGCTGGCTGTCTGAAAGGGGAAGTGGAGGCAGAAATCCTTCCTCAGGAACTACTTACGTGAGCACTTGAAACGCCACAGCACACAGGACATTTTTAAACATTGTGAGCACAGCCCAGTCCCTCACACAAACCAACCGCCCATCCATTGACTCCATCTACTCTTCCCTCTGCCTCAGGAAGGCAGCGAGCATCATCACAGACCCCTCCCACCCCGGTTATAATCTCTTCCATCGGGCAGAAGGTACAAAAGCTTAAACACACGGACCAACAGATTCAAGAACAGCTTCTTCCCCACTGTTATTAGACTCCGAATGGCCCTCTCAAATTTCACATTTAATATTGGTCCCACTGCATGTGCACCTTCTCTGCAGCTGTAACATTGTACTCCTCGCTCTGTTCCATTACCCTAACGCACTCTGTATGGTATGGTCTGCACGCAAAATGATGCCACCCGAAGGTTGCAGGAACAGCAACTGATATTCCGCCTGGGAACCCTGCAGCCCAATGGTATCAATGTGGACTTCACCAGTTTCAAAATCTCCCCTTCCCCCACTGCATCCCTAAACCAGCCCAGTTCGTCCCCTCCCCCCACTGCACCACACAACCAGCCCAGCTCTTCCCCCCCACCCACTGCATCCCAAAACCAGTCCAGCCTGTCTCTGCCTCCCTAACCGGTTCTTCCTCTCACCCATCCCTTCCTCCCACCCCAAGCCGCACCCCCATCTACCTACTAACCTCATTCCACCTCCTTGACCTGTCCGTCTTCCCTGGACTGACCTATCCCCTCCCTACCTCCCCACCTACACTCTCTCCACCTATCTTCTTTTCTCTCCATCTTCGGTCCGCCTCCCCCTCTCTCCCTATTTATTCCAGTTCCCTCTCCCCATCCCCCTCTCTGATGAAGGGTCTAGGCCCGAAACGTCAGCTTTTGTGCTCCTGAGATGCTGCTGGGCCTGCTGTGTTCATCCAGCCTCACATTTTATTACACTGTACCTAGGTACTTGTGACAGTAATAAATCAAATCAAACAAAACTGTGGCATGGTAGTCATGTCCCTGCCTCTGACCAAGGAGGTTTGTGTTGAAGCCCCGCCTGCTCCAAAGAGCTGTGTCATAACGGCTCTGAACAGGTTGATCCAAATGCCAAGCAGGCTAAGATCCTAAAGCTGGAACCTGGGGGTGCCAGGCCCAATTTCTGCCCCCTCTTTAAACCCTATGACCACAAGCAGGCCTCTCTCCTCAATGTCTGAGCAGAGATTTCAAACAGAGAACATAGAACAGCCCTTCGGCCCGCCGTGTTGTGCTGAACATGACGCCAAATTAAACTAATCCCTTCTGCCTGTCCTTACTCCATATCCCTCCAATCCTTGCGTATTCATGTGCTTATCTAAAAATGCCTCAGATGCCCCTATTGTATCTGCCCCCACCCCCATCCCCCTGGCAGCGCGTTCCAGACTCCTGCCGTGCTCTGTGTAAAAAACCTGACCCTCACATCTCCTTTAAACTTTTCCCCTCTCACTTTAAATGCATGTCTCCTAGTATTAGACTTTTCAACTCTGGGAGAAAGATTCTGACCGTCAACCCTATCTGTGTATCACATAATTTTATAGATTTCTATCAAGTCTCCCCTCAGCCTCCACCGCTCCAGAGAAAACACCCCGAGTTTTTCAAACCTCATACCCCCTAATCCAGGCAGCATCCTGGTAAACCTCGTCTGCACCCTCTCCCCAAAGCCTCCACATCCTTCCTGTAACATGGCAACCAGAATTGAACACAATTCTCTAAGTGTGGCCCCAACAAAGTCTTATAAAGCTGCAACATGACATTCTGACTCTTGTACTTAATTCCCCAACTAATAAAGGCAAGCGTGCCATAGGCCTTCTTTAATACCCTATCAACTTGTGTGGCCACTTTCAGGGAGCTATGGAGTTGAGCCTCAAGATCCCCAAGACATTTATCCCAAACCCAACAGTATGAAAGACAAGAGATAACAAGGAGTAGAGCTGGATGAACACAGCAGGCTAAGCAGCATCAGAGGAGCAGGAAGGCTGATGTTTCAGGCCTAGACCCAGCACAGCCTCTCCGGCCTACTCTCGACATTTGAGGCCTAACCCGCACTTTCCCCTCTCACTAGGCCCAGAGCCAGGTCAAAATCCAGTCAAATGCTGCTGGGTATGAACCGATCCTAATTGCACAGAGAGTTTGTGAGAAATCACTTAGCAGAATCATTTCTGAGCGAAAATAAATATAAATTGTGTTGTCACGCCTCAGCTAATTTGCGAGCAAACATGTTAGGCTGAGCATACAGCTGGGAGATCTGACAGATAGATTTTAATCCTCTTGCATCGCTACTGTTGATGCTGATACTAGAGAAATGAGCCATCTCGTTTTGGAATATTGTGAGCAGTTTTGGGCCCCATATCTATGGAAGGATGTGTTGGCCTTAAAAGGGATTCAGAGCAGATTTGCGAGAATGATCCTGGGGTTCCAAACAATTCCAAAGACTCATAACAATCTGAGAGAAGAAATACCTCCTCATCTCATCTTAAATTGGTGTTCCTTTATTCTGAAACTAATCCATCTGGTCTTAGACTCTCCCATCAGGTTTTGGGCCCCTTTTTCTAAGGAAGGATGTGCTGGTCTTGGAGGGGGGGCTCCAGAGGAGGGTTACAAGAATGATCCTGGCGATGAAGGGCTTGTCACATGAGGAGCGGTTGAGGACTCTGGATCTGTACGCGATGGAATTTAGGAGGATGGGGGAGGGATTTGATTGAAACTTATAGAATAATGAGAGGCCTGGATAGATTGAGTATGGAGAAGATGTTTCCACGAATAGGAGAGGATAGGACCCGAGACCACAGCCTCAGGGGGACCCTTTGGAACTGAGATGAGGAGGAATTTCTTCAGCCTGGGCAGGGGGGGGGGGACTCTGTGGAACTCATTGCCTCAGAGGGCTGTGGAGGCCAAGTCATTGAGTGTCCTTGGGACAGAGACAGATGGGTTCTTGATTGATAAGGGGATTGAAGGTTATGAGGAGATGGCATGAGAATGGGGTTGCGAAAGAAATCAGCCATGATTGAACATTGCAGCAGACTCAGTGGGCCGAGCGGCCCAATTTTGCTCCTATATCGAAGAAAGTGCTCAAGGAATTGGTGGGAGTGGGGATAGCTTTCACTGACCTCAAGCACGACAGACATGTACAAAAATTCCCGTTGATTTGAGGTTGTCAATGCTTACTTCAACAGGGGGCCCAGGCCTTCCTTCCTTAATCATCCCACTTAAAAAAAATACAAAGACACACCTAATTCACTCTTCTTTTTAATTAAACCCAGAAATGACTTGTTTCAATGACAGGAGGCCATTTGGAACCAATACTCACGCCTCTCGCAATCCTATTTTTCCTCTTTAGCACCATGGAGAACTAGATCCAAATATTACTTCAGAGATAGTAGGAACTGCAGATGCTGGAGAATCTGAGATAACAAGGTGTAGAGCTGGATGCACACAGCAGGACAAGCAGCATCAGAGGAGCAGGAAGGCTGAAGGGTCTAGTCCCGAAACACCAGCTTTCCTGCTCCTCTGATGCTGCTTGGCCTGCTGTGTTCATCCAGCTCTACACCCTTTTATTCCAAATATTACTTAACTGTTTCTAAAGCTAAAGGGATAAAAGGCCCACTTTGTGGCCTGTATCTCTGGGGGCTGTTTCTTCAAATATGTCAGAGAAGCATAGAGGTCTACAGCACAGGAAAACGCTGTTCGGCCCACTGAGCCTGTGCCAGCTAATACCAACCACCTCCCTATTCTAACCCCGTTTCCCAGAACTTGGCCCATAGCCTTGGCATCGCAAGTGCGCATCTAAATCCCGCTTCAATGTGATGAGGAGTTTCCGCCTCTCCCACCCTCCCAGGCAGTGAGTTCCAGATTCCCACCACCCTCTGGGGAAAAACATTTTTCCTCACATCTCCTTGAAACCTCCTGCGCCTTTCCTTAAATTGATGACCCCTGGTCATTGATCACGCCACCAATGGGGACAGTTCCTTACCGATTTCTGGAGCAGGTGGGACTTGAACCATGGACTTCCTGGCTCAGGCAGGCCAATGTTTGCATGCCAGCTCACCTCATCAAAGCACTGGCCATCAACAATGGGAGGTTGCTGTGTGAGAATGGCTGCTCCATTACCCACAATGCATTTGATTTGCGGAAGGGCACTGCAATGGCTACAGGGAGTTACAGACACAGAGGGTGACATTTGGCCCATCAAGATTGACCTGTGTCTAAACACATCTCGGCTCTGTGTTGCTCGATACCCTTGACATCAAGACATACTGTAGAGGCTCACCAAGGCAGGGAGACAGACCCTTTGGCCCACTTAACCATTCTGCCCAGTTTTCACAATTAAACTAGTCCCATTTGCTCTGTGTTTGGTCCATATTCCTCCATACCCTATCTCATCCACGTACCTGTCCAAATATTTCTTAAATAACAAACTGTACTCTCCTCCACCGCTACCTCTAGCAGCCCATTCCAGACATTCACCACCCTCTGTGTGTAAAGAATTACCCCTCTGCACCCTTTTGTATCTCTCCCCTCTCACCTTATTAAGGATAGCACGGTGGCTCAGTGGTTAGCGCTGCTGCCTCATACCGCCAGGGACCCGGGTTCGATCCCACCCTCGGGTGACTGTCTGTGTGGAATTCGCACACTCTCCCCATGTCTGCATGGGGTGTCCTCCGGGTGCTCCAGTTTCCTTCCACAGTGCAAAGGTGTGCAGGTTAGGGTGGATTGGCCGTGCTAAATTGTCCCATAGTGCCCAGGGATGTGCAGGTTAGGGTGGATTGGCCGTGATAAATTGTCCCATAGTGCCCAGGGATGTGCGGGTTAGGGTGGATTGGCCATGCTAAATTGTCCCATGGTGCCCAGGGATGTGCAGGTTAGGGTGGATTGGCCGTGCTAAATTGTCCCATAGTGTCCAGGGATGTGCGGGTTAGGGTGGATTGGCCGTGCTAAATTGCCCCATAGTGCCCAGGGATGTGTGGGTTAGGGTGTATTGGCCGTGCTAAATTGTCCCACAGTGCCCAGGGATGTGTGGGTTAGGGTGGATTGGCCGTGCTAAATTGTCCCATAGTGCCCAGGGATGTGCAGGTTAGGGTGGATTGGCCGTGCTAAATTGTCCCATAGTGCCCAGGGATGTACAGGTTAGGGTGGATTGGCTGTGCTAAATTGTCCCATAGTGCCCAGGGATGTGCGGGTTAGGGTGGATTGGCTGTGCTAAATTGTCCCATAGTGCCCAGGGATGTGCGGGTTAGGGTGGATTGGCTGTGCTAAATTGTCCCATAGTGCCCAGGGATGTGCGGGTTAGGGTGGGTTGGCCGTGCTAAATTGTCCCATAGTGCCCAGGGATGTGCGGGTTAGGGTGGATTGGCTGTGCTAAATTGACCCAGAGTGCCCAGGGATGTGCGGGTTAGGGTGGATTGGCCGTGCTAAATTGTTCCATCGTGTCCAGGGATGTGCAGGTTAGAGTGGATTGGCCGTGCTAAATTGTCCCATAGTGCCCAGGGATGTGCGGGTTAGGGTGGATTGGCCGTGCTAAATTGTCCCATAGTGCCCAGGGATGTGCGGGTTAGGGTGGGTTGGCCGTGCTAAATTGCCCCATAGTGCCCAGGGATGTACAGGTTAGGGTGGATTGGCCGCGCTAAATTGTCCCATAGTGCCCAGGGATGTGCGGGTTAGGGTGGATTGGCCGTGCTAAATTGTCCCATAGTGCCCAGGGATGTGCAGGTTAGGGTGGATTGGCCGTGCTAAATTGTCCCATAGTGCCCAGGGATGTGCGGGTTAGGGTGGATTGGCTGTGCTAAATTGTCCCATAGTGCCCAGGGATGTGCGGGTTAGGGTGGATTGGCCGTGCTAAATTGTCCCATAGCGCCCAGGGATGTGCAGGTTAGGGTGGATTGGCCGTGCTAAATTGTCCCATAGTGCCCAGGGATGTGCGGGTTAGGGTGGGTTGGCCGTGCTAAATTGTCCCATAGTGCCCAGGGATGTGCAGGTTAGGGTGGATTGGCCATGCTAAATTGTTCCATAGTGTCCAAGGATGTGCGGGTTAGGGTGGATTGGCCGTGCTAAATTGTCCCATAGTGCCCAGGGATGTGCAGGTTAGGGTGGATTGGCCGTGCTAAATTGTCCCATAGTGCCCAGGGATGTGCAGGTTAGGGTGGATTGGCCATGCTAAATTGTCACGTAGTGCCCAGGGATGTACAGGTTAGGGTGGATTAGCCGTGCTAAATTGTTCCATAGTGCCCAGGGATGTGCGGGTTAGGGTGGATTGGCCGTGCTAAATTGTCCCATAGTGCCCAGGGATGTGCAGGTTAGGGTGGATTGGCCGTGCTAAATTGTCACGTAGTGCCCAGGGATGTGCAGGTTAGGGTGGATTGGCCGTGCTAAATTGTCCCATAGTGTCCAGGGATGTGCGGGTTAGGGTGGATTGGCCGTGCTAAATTGTTCCATAGTGCCCAGGGATGTGCGGGTTAGGGTGGGTTGGCCGTGCTGTACTGTGCAGGCTGAGTGGGCTAGCAATGGGAATTGCAGAGATGGGGATTAGGGGTGGGATGCTCTTCAGACTTCATGGGCCAAGTGGCCTGCTTCCACACAGCAGGGATTCTATGCCCTCCGGTTCCTCCACCATGGGGCAAAAGCTGTCGGTTATCTAACTTATGTTTGCTCTCGTGACTGTACACATCTGTCTCCTCCGTTCCAGGGGAAAAAGTTCCAACCACCTCTCAAAAATTCAAGATAACAAAGTGTGTAGCTGGATGAACACAGCAAGCCAAGCAGCATCTCAGGAAAACCTTCCAGTCCAGGTAGCATCCTACTTAATCTTTGCTGCGCTCTTTCTAATTTAACAATATTCTTTCTCCAGTAGGGCGACCAGAAATGCACACAGTACTCTAAATGTGGCCTTACACAGCTGAAAGGATATTTGGAAGTTTATTAACTAGACACATTGCAATGACATTTAGAGACTTACATATATAGAGTCTGGGTTTGTACTTACATGGATTATTAATAGATCATATACATAGTTGACTGGCTGAATGTGAACTGAATGCGCAGAGATTAAGATGGACACCATTTCCACAAGACTGTCACTTTGCTGCTGTGTCTGAGAGAGACAGCGCCTTTCTTAGACTGATGGAAAGAGCAGAGATTGCTGGCGAAACTCAGCAGATCTGGCAGTGTCTGTGGAGAGTGAAAGCAGAGCTAACGTTTTGGATCCAGTGATCGTTCTTCAGAATTAAAAAGGGTCCCCAGACTCCAGATGCCAACTCTCCACAGATGCTGCCAGGCTAGTTGAGATTTCCCAGAAATTTCTGTTTTTTTGCTTCTGTTTTCCGACATTCGGAGTTCTACCGTTTTTTTTTCTGGCTCAGCGCCTTGTAGAGGTTTGTGCTACAATACAAAGGGAGGGGTCAAAATCTACGTACGTCCCTCACTAACATCGCTCTGAGTACCGCCACAGCACTTCCCCAGAGATTGTAGCTCGCCAACATCTCCTCAAGGGGCAATTAGGCTTTGGAAGAGGGTAATAACATTCACACCACACAAATGCCAAGCAATGACCATCTCCAATAAGAGACAATCTAACCATCGCCCCTTGACATTCGATGGTGTTACCATCACCGAATCTAACCATCGCCCCTTGACATTCGATGGTGTTACCATCACCAAATCTAACCATCTCCCCTTGACATTCGATGGTGCTCCCATCACTGAATCCCCCACTGCCAACATCCTGCGTGTTATTATTGACTAGATACCCAATTGGATAAAAACAGTGACTACAACAGCAGGTCAGAGGCTGGGAATCTGTTGGTAAATAATTAATCTCCTGACTCCCCCCCAAAGCCTGTCCCACCATCTACAAGGCACAAGTCAGGAGTGTGAGGGAACACCCCCCACTTGCCCCTGGATGGGGGCAGCTCCATCAACACTCAAGAAGCCCGACACCATCCAGGACAAAGCAGCCCCCGCTTTGATTGGCACCACATCCACAAACATCCCACTCCCTCCACCCACCGACGCTCAGTCGCAGCAGTGTGTACCATCTACAAGACGCCCTGCAGCAACTCACCGAGGCTCCTTAGACAGCACCTTCCAAACCCACCACCACTTCCATCCAGAAGGACAAGGGGCAGCAGGTACATGGGAATACCACCCCCTGCAAGTTCCCCTCCGAGCCACTCCCCATCCCGACTGGGAAATATATCAGTCGTTCCTTCAGTGTCACTGGGTCAGAATCCTGGAATTCCCTCCCTAAGGGGCATCGTGGGTCTCCCCACAGCACACGGACTGCAGCAGTTCAGGAAGGCAGCTCACCCCCACCTTCTCAAGGGGGGCAACTAGGGGACAGGGGCAAGAAATGCTGGGCCCAGCCTCTGACATTCACTACCCACAACCAAGATTCATATTTTTTCACCCCCTGATGGAAAACCCTAACCCTCTCTCTGAATCCGAACGGTTTTACTTCATCTGATGAGACAATTAAAGGGAATAATGTGTCTGAGCACTGAAGGAGATTATAGGAGCCACACAGGGGCACTGAGAGGCTGAGTAAGTGAACTATTCACATCGATTTTAACATCCTACACGTCAGATAAAATCAGCATTTGTGTGTGAAACACTTGAAGACATGTGAGATTATACACAATGCAAAATTCAGATTCCTGACTGAGTTTTCCACAAACTCAACACTGACACGAGGGAGAGACAGATTCCCATGCTGCCACCGGAGCATCAACCAAGTGCATTTGCGTAACGCCTTTCGGGGCAGAATAGAGCCGAGGACGCTTCCCAGAGGAGTCACCAAGGTGTGTTCTGTGCACAGTTTAGGTCTCCTTATCTGAGGGAGGATGTTCTGACGATGGAGGGAGTGCGGCGAAGGTTTCCCAGACTAATTCCTGGGATGGCAGGACTCACGTATGGAGAGAGACAGGATCGGTTAGGACTATATTCACTGGGGATTTTAGACGAATGAGGAGTGGAATCTCAGAGAAACCCTTAAAACTCTAACAGAATCAGACAGGGTCAATGTGGAAAGGATATTCCCAATGACCCGGGGAGTCTAGACCCAGGGGGTCACAGGGTGGGTCATTTAGGACTGAGATGTGGAGAAATGTCTTCACCCAGAGACTGGGGAACCTGTGGGATTCTCTGCCACAGAAAGCGGTTGAGGTCAGAACAGTAAGGCTGGTCATGAAGATCGACAGCGCAGAAAATGGCCCTTCAGCCCATCGAGTCCACACCATCACAGAGATCTATGTTTTCACGATGAGGATGGCTATATTCTTGAAGGTGAAGTCACCATATTCCAGAAGGACCCTAGGGTTGTTCTCTCATTACAGTCACAGAGCTGTGTAGCACAGAAACCGACCTTTTAGTCTAACTTGTCCATGCCGACATAACATCCTCAATTAATCCAGTCCCATTTGCCAGCATTTGGCCCATATCCCTCTAAACCCTTCCTATTCATGTCCCCATTCAGATGCCTTTTAAATGCTATCATTGTACCAGCCCCCACCCCTTCTTCTGGCAGCTCGTTCCATACACGCACCACCCTCTGTGTGAAAATGTTGCCCCTCAGGTCCCTTTTAAATATTTCCCCTCTCACTTTAAACCTATGCCCCTCTAGTTTTGGACTCCCCCTACCCTGGGGAAAAGACCCTGTCTATTCACCCTATCCATGCCCCTCATGATTTTACAAGACTCTGTAAGGTCACCCCTTGCACCCTAGGGAAAATAGCCCCAGCCTCTCGCTGTAGCTCAAACCCTGCGACCCCGGCAACATCCTTCTCTGAACCCTTTCAATTTTTATAACATCCTTGCCGATGGCAGGGAGACCAGAATTGAATGCAGTATTCCTAAAGTAGCCCCACCAACGTCCTGTACAGCCACAACATGACACCCCAGCTCTCAACGTCGAGACAGAGAGAGAGAGAGAGAGAGAGAGAAAGAGAGAGAGATGACCGAGCAGTGAGTTTAACCTCATGGTACCATCGCCTCAGGCGAGGGCGACGACTGAGAAGCAGTATCCTTCATGGTAACTGAATCTGCACTGTCAGCCTCGTTCTGCATTACAAACAGGCTGTCCAGCCAACTGAGCTAACTGGCTGTTCCCAGAGCACTAAACAGATCAAAGAGTTTGGAGGAGAAAGCAGGAACAGGGGACTGAGTTGGATGATCAGCCATGATCCAGCTGAATGGCATAGCAGGCCCGAAGGGCTGAACGGCCAACCACTCCTATTGTGTCTGTTTTCCATTGGACGCACAAACCATTCTGGAGGCGACGGTGGCTGGACGAGTGCGGTTTAAAAAGTTGGCTTTAAAAAGCCTCGGGAAAGGAAGAGAGGAGACTTGGTGAGGCTCGGGGTGGAAGCTCAGAGCTCAGACACTGACTGCAATCAACGATGCTGCATTCACCCACACAGTCACGAGACCGCCGAGAGAAAACCAGAAAACTGTCCCGTTTTCCCCCTTAAACATAGGCTCGGAACGTTTAAGCAATGCTCCCCCCATGCTCTCACACCATTGGGTGGGGGTGGGGGACTCAGATTCTCTGCAGCATCAGTTGGCTGAGCTGCCTGCAATGAAGCTACCTTCTTTCTCATGATGGAGCCAGACACCCACACCTCACCCACTCGGGGCAAAATTTACCGATGTTTCCGTTTGCCTTCCAATGACGATAGCCGATAGTGAGATCACAAGACGGGATCTTGATCTACTGGGCCAATGGGCCGAGGAACGGGGGGGGCGGAGTTTCACTTGGATAAATGCGAGGTGTTGCAAGACTTGTATAGTTGATGGCTGGGGCCCCGAATAATGTCGCCAAACAGACACAGACCTAAGGGTACAGGTACATAGTGCTTTGAAAGTTGCGTTACAGGTAGACAGATTGCAACAGTAGCTCAGGGGTTAGCACTGCCGCCTCATGGCGCCAGGGACCCAGGTTCGATCCCACCCTCGGGCGACTGTCTGTGTGGAGTTTGCACGTTCTCCCCGTGTCTGTGTGGGTTTCCTCTGGGTGCTCCAGTTTCCTCCCACAGTCCAAAGATGCACAAGTTCGGGAGGATTGGCCGTGCTAAATTTCCCCATCGTGTGCAGGTTCAGGTTGGTTGGTTGTGGGAAATGCAGGGTTACAGGGACAGGGTAGAGGTGTTGGTCTGGGTGGGATGCTCTTTCGAGGGGAGGTGTGGACAAGATGGGCCAAATGGCCTGCTTCCACACTGTAGGGATTCTATGATTATTAAGAAGGCATTTTTCATTCCTGCCTTCATTGCCCAGACCTTTTGAGTAGAGGTGCTGAAGTGTTTTATTGTGTTTGTATAGGTTGTTGGTAAGGGTGTGAATGTGTGTGTGTGTGTGTGTGTGTATAAGCGAGTGTGTGTGTGTGTGTGTGTGTGTATAAGCGAGTGTGTGTGTGTATGAGTGTGTGTGTGTATGAGTGTGTGTGTATGAGTGTGTGTGTATGAGTGTGTGTGTGTGAGTGTGAGTGTGTGTGTGTGTGTGTGTATGAGTGTGTGTGTGTGTGTGTGTGTGTGTGAATGAGTGTGTGTGTGTGTGTGTGTGTGTGTGTGTATGAGTGTGTGTGTGTGTGTGTGTGTGTGTGTGTGTGTATGAGTGTGTGTGTGTATACAGTTCTGATCCCCCTGCTATAGGATGGACATTATTAAATTGGACAGCGTTCAGAAAAGATTTACCAGAATCTTACTGGGACTATGGAGTTTGAGTTATAAGGACAGGCTGGGAATTTTTTTCCCTGTAGCATTGGAGGTTGAGGGCTGACCTTATACAGGTTCATAAAATCATAAGACCATAAGACACAGGAGTGGAAGTAAGGCCATTCGGCCCATCAAGTCCACTCCGCCATTTAAATCATGGCTGATGGGCATTTCAACACCACTTCCCTGCACTCTCCCGGTAGCCCTTGATTTCTTCTGAGATCAAGAATTTGTCGATCTCTGCCTTGAAGGCATTCAATGTCCCGGCCTCCACTGCACTCGGCGGCAATGAATTCCACAAGCCCACCACTCTCTGGCTGAAGAAATGTCGTCTCATTTCAGTTTTAAATTGACCCCCTCTAATTCTAAGGCTGTGCCCACGGGTCCTAGTCTCCCTGCCTAACGGAAACAAGTTCCTAGCGTCCACCCCTTCTAAACCATACATTATCTTGTAAGTTTCTATTAGATCTCCCCTCAACCTTCTAAACTCTCATGAGTACAATCCCAGAATCCTCAGCCGTTCATTGTACGTTAAACCTACCATTCCAGGGATCATCCGTGTGAATCTCCACTGGACACGCTCTAGCGTCAGTATGTCCTTCCTGAGGTGTGGGGCCCAAAATTGGACACAGTATTCTAAATGGGGCCTAACTAGAGCTTTATAAAGCCTCAGAAGCACATCGCTGCTTTTCTATTCCAACCCTCTTGGGATAAAAGACAACATTACATTCGCTTTCTTAATCACGGACTCTACCTGCAAGTTAACCTTTGGAGAATCCTGGACCAACACTCCCAGAGGGGCATGGACAGGGTGAATAGCCAAGGTCTTTCTCCCCAGGGTAGGGGAGTCCAATACTAGACAGACATTGGTTTAAGGTGAGAGGGGGAAGATTTAGAAGGTACCTGAGGGGCAATGTTTTCATGCAGAGGGTGTATGGAATGAGCTGCCAGAGGAAGTGGTGGAGGCTGGTACAATGACAACATTTAACAGGCATCTGGATGGGGACATGGATAGGAAGCGTTTAGAGGGATAGGGGCCAAATAATGGCAAATAGGACTGGATTAATTTGGGAGAGTTGGCTGGCATGGATGGTCTGGATCAAAGGGTCTGTTCCCATGCTGTATGACTCTATAACCACCTGCATTTGTCTATCACCTCTGACTGGAAAAAGCACCATGAGCTGGATTGCAGTAGCATTAATGAAAGCAAAATTTGTCTCCCACGCTGGGTGGTGGGGTAGGAGGATTAGGAGTGAGGGTAACTGAAGGTCAGTCATGGAGATCATTGTGCTAAGCCAGTGTCTTAGATGAGGTGAATGAGAGAGAGAGAGAGAGGAAGAGGGACAGCATTGGGGATGGAGAACTGGGGAGGGGTTTGGTGTGGTATGTGGCATCGAGCTGCAAAAGCATCCCCAATGAGACATTTGAGCCGCTGCAGTCCATGTAAGATAGAGAGATTTGCAATGCCCCTTAGGGATGGAATTCCAGGATTCTGACCCAGTGACACTGAAGGAACGGCCGATATATTTCCCAGTCGGGATGGGGAGTGGCTCGGAGGGGAACGTGCAGGGGGTGGTATTCCCATGTACCTGCTGCCCCTTGTCCTTCTGGATGGAAGTGGTGGTGGGTTTGGAAGGTGCTGTGAAAAGGAGATTGGCTGATTCATCGAGAGTGGAGAATTCACTGGTTTGATGATAACTGACAGATAACTACCAAACTTGGTTTAAATTTAAAGCAGGCAGGTTGACTTTGATTGGTCAGTGCCTCAGTGATGAGCAGTCATTCATTGGGTTGAGTCTAAACAGGCCTAATGTATGTTACTCTAATCCCAACCAATCAGCATTCTTTCTCCAAGATAACAAAGGGTGGGGCTGGATGAACACAGCAGGCCAGGGTTCCTGAGTACCCCCCGCCCTTGGCCATTGCGTTGCTATCCCCAGCGAGGATAGGGCATATGCCAAGATTGGTAGAGTGGTTAATAGCGAAGGAGATGGTTACAGGAAGGTACAGTTGGGTTGGTCCAAGGGGCAGACCAGTGGCAGTTGGCATTTACCCCGATAAGTGTGAGGTGATGTACTTTGGAAGAAGAAACAGGATGAGGGCGTATTTAATGAACGGCAGGTCACTGGGTAGCTCAGAGGAACAGAAGGGTCTCGGGGTAATTATACAAAGATCCCTGAAGTCAGCACAGCACATGAATAGGATGGTTAAGAAGGCACGTGGGACTCTTACTACCACCAATTGTGGTACAGAGTACAAGAGCAAGGAGGTGATGTTGGAGTCGCACAGAGCGCTGGTCAGGCCACAGCTGGAATACTGTGTGCTGTTCTGGTCACATTATTATGGGAAGGATGTGATAGCACTAGAGTGGGATAAGGAGGAGGTTCACCAGGATGGTGCCTGGGAGGGAGAAACTGAACTGTAAGGAGAGACTAGATAGGCTTGAATTGTTTTCTCTCGGGCAGAGAGGACTGCGGGGAGATATGATTGAAGTGTATATGTTTATGAGGGCTAGTGAAAGGGCAAACAGAGAGCAGCTGCTCCCCTTGGTTGAGGCGGTCAATGACATGGGGGCATAGTTTCAGGGTAAACAGGCAGGAGATTCAGAGGGGGTTCGAGAAGAAGAATACATTTTCACCCAGCCAGTGCTGGGAATCTGGAATGCACTGCCTGGGAAGGTAGAGGAGGCTGGAAAACCTTACAACGTTTAAAAAAAATGTTTGGATGAGCGCTTGGAATATCGTAATATTCGAGGATATGGGGCAAGCACGGGTTATTGGCATAAACGCACGTCAGTGCAGACTCAATGGGCTGAAGGGCCTTTTCTGTGCTGCATGAATCTACGATCCCACAAAAGCCGCGTCTACTTCTCCTGCGACCTTCAATCTCTCTTTCCAATTTTGAACGTCCTCTCATTTTCTTTGAAAGAATTTATGGCCAATTCTACAGAGAGCAGCGTGAGTATGGTGCAAATGAAAGACCAACCCTGAAGAGGCAAGCAATTCATCTCAATTAATAACGACACCAGTTTTCTCCTTTCCTTTTGAAAGAGCTAGGGCTGACAGCAACACATCAGAGGACAATCTGGCAAGGTTAGTGTTTCTTGCCACGGCGCAGGGTCTCAGTGCTGCCCATTCCCCAGCTTTACGACCCAAACTATGCCAGCCCAGATCACTGGCACAGTCAAGTGCCCGCTCCCCCACCGTGTAACACAGACGAATAGGAGCAGAGGCAGGGCATTCAACTCTATGAGCTGGCTATACCACTCCATTGGTGTGTGGCCAAACCTCTATCCCCCGATCTGTTCCATTATTGAAATCCACAAATTTATCTCACTCTCTTTGCCAAATATACTCAGTGGCTTGGCCTCAACAGACTTAGAACACCGAATGTGGAACAGGACAACACAGAAACAGGCCCTTCGGCCTACCGTATTGTGCCAAAAATGACGCCAAATTAATCTCGCTCATTCTGCCTGCCCTTATTATCTCTCCGTTCCTTTTGTATTCATGTGCTTATCTAAAAACCCCTTGAACACCACTATTGTATCTGCCCCCAGCACCATCCCCTGGCAGCATGTTCCAGACCCCTACCCCGATCTGTGTAAAAAAACTTGCCCCTCACATCTCCTTTGGAACTTTCCTCCTCCCACTTGCAATGCATGTCCCTGGGTTTTAGACACTTCAGCTCTAGGAAAAAGATTCTGACTGTCACCACTAGCTGTGTATCTCATAATTTTATCGACTTCTATCAGGTCTCCCCTCAGCCTCCACCGCTCCAGTGTAAACAACCCGAGTTTTTTCCAGCCTCTCCTTATAGCTCATACCCTCTAATCCAGGCAGCATCCTGGTAAACCTCTTCCCCACCCTCTCCCCAAAGCCTCCACATCCTTCCTGTAACGTGGCGACCAGAATTGAACACAATTCTGTAAGTGCGGCCTCACCAAAGTGTTATAAAGCTGCAACATGACATCCTGGCTCTTGTTCTCAATTCCCCGACCAATAAAGGCAAGTGGGCCCTATGCCTTCTTTACCACCCCATCCATGTAGAGGCCTCCAGCGGTAGAGAATTCTTCAAGTTTTGAGGATGATTCGTAACAGACTCAAAATGTTAACTCTGTTCCTCATTCTCTTTCCACCACACCCTGCTGAGTTTCTCCAGCAATTTCTGCACCTGGTTGAGAGTTCTACAGTTCATGAGCCTCTTAATGAAGAAATCTTACCAAATCTCAGTCCAAAATGGTCTACTCAGTACCCTGAGCTTGTTCCCCCTGGTTCTAGACGCCCCCCAACCAGGGAAAACATTCTCCCTGTGTCTAGGCTAGTTGTTATCATGGAATCCCAACAGTGTGAAAACAGGCCCCTCAGCCCAACAAGTCCACACCAACCCTCAGAGAATCTCACCCAGATCCATTGTCCTACAGCCCACATATCCCTGGGCGCTATGGGACAATTTAGCACGTCCAATCCACCCTAACCCGCACATCCCTGGGCACGATGGGACAATTTTGCACAGCCAATCCACCCGAACCTGCACATCCCTGGACACTATGGGACAATTTAGCACGGCCAAACCACCCTAACCCGCACATCCCTGGGCACTATGGGGTAATTTAGCACGGCCAATCCACCCTAACCTGCACATCCCTGGGCACTATGGGACAATTTAGCACGGCCAATCCACCCTAAACTGCACATCCCTGGGCACTATGGGACAATTTAGCACGGCCAATCCACCCTAAACTGCACATCCCTGGGCACTATGGGACAATTTAGCACGGCCAATCCACCCTAACCTGCACATCCCTGGGCACTATGGGACAATTTAGCACGGCCAATCCACCCTAACCTGCACATCCCTGGGCACTATGGGACAATTTAGCACAGCCAATCCACCCTAACCTGCACATCCCTGGGCACTATGGGACAATTTAGCACGGCCAATCCACCCTAACCTGCACATCCCTGGGCACTATGGGACAATTTAGCATGGCCAATCCACCCTAACCTGCACATCCCTGGGCACTATGGGACAATTTAGCACGGCCAATCCACCCTAACCCGCACATCCCTGGGCACTATGGGACAATTTAGCACGGCCAGCCCACCCTAACCCACACATCCCTGGGCACTATGGGACAATTTAGCACAGCCAATCCACCCTAACCCGCACATCCCTGGGCACTATGGGACAATTTAGCACGGCCAATCCACCCTAACCTGCACATCCCTGGGCACTATGGGGCAATTTAGCATGGCCAATCCACCCTAACCCACACATCCCTGGGCACTATGGGACAATTTAGCACGGCCAATCCACCCTAACCTGCACATCCCTGGGCACTATGGGACAATTTAGCACGGCCAATCCACCCTAACCTGCACATCCCTGGGCACTATGGGACAATTTAGCACGGCCAATCCACCCTAACCTGCACATCCCTGGGCACTATGGGACAATTTAGCACGGCCAATCCACCCTAACCCGCACATCCCTGGGCACTATGGGACAATTTAGCACGGCCAATCCACCCTAACCTGCACATCCCTGGACACTATGGGACAATTTAGCACGGCCAATCCACCCTAACCTGCACATCCCTGGACACTATGGGACAATTTAGCACGGCCAATCCACCCTAACCTGCACATCCCTGGACACTATGGGACAATTTAGCACGGCCAATCCACCCTAACCCGCACATCCCTGGGCACTATGGGACAATTTAGCACGGCCAATCCACCCTAACCTGCACATCCCTGGACACTATGGGACAATTTAGCACGGCCAATCCACCCTAACCTGCACATCCCTGGACACTATGGGACAATTTAGCACGGCCAATCCACCCTAACCTGCACATCCCTGGGCACTATGGGGCAATTTAGCACGGCCAATCCACCCTAACCCGCACATCCCTGGGCACTATGGGACAATTTAGCACGGCCAATCTACCCTAACCCGCACATCCCTGGGCACTATGGGGCAATTTAGCACGGCCAATCCACCCTAACCTGCACATCCCTGGGCACTATGGGGCAATTTAGCACGGCCAATCCACCCTAACCCGCACATCCCTGGGCACTATGGGACAATTTAGCACGGCCAATCTACCCTAACCCGCACATCCCTGGGCACTATGGGGCAATTTAGCACGGCCAATCCACCCTAACCCGCACATCCCTGGGCACTATGGGACAATTTAGCACGGCCAATCCACCCTAACCTGCACATCCCTGGGCACTATGGGGCAATTTAGCACGGCCAATCCACCCTAACCTGCACATCCCTGGGCACTATGGGACAATTTAGCACGGCCAATCCACCCTAACCTGCACATCCCTGGACACTATGGGACAATTTAGCACGGCCAATCCACCCTAACCTGCACATCCCTGGGCACTATGGGACAATTTAGCACGGCCAATCCACCCTAACCTGCACATCCCTGGGCACTATGGGACAATTTAGCACGGCCAACCCACCCTAACCCGCACATCCCTGTGCACTATGGGACAATTTAGCACGGCCAATCCACCCTAACCTGCACATCCCTGGACACTATGGGACAATTTAGCACGGCCAATCCACCCTAACCTGCACATCCCTGGGCACTATGGGACAATTTAGCACGGCCAATCCACCCTAACCTGCACATCCCTGGGCACTATGGGACAATTTAGCACGGCCAACCCACCCTAACCCGCACATCCCTGTGCACTATGGGACAATTTAGCACGGCCAATCCACCCTAACCTGCACATCCCTGGACACTATGGGACAATTTAGCACGGCCAATCCACCCTAACCTACACATCCCTGGGCACTATGGAACAATTTAGCACGGCCAATCCACCCTAACCCGCACATCCCTGGACACTATGGGACAATTTAGCACGGCCAATCCACCCTAACCCGCACATCCCTGGACACTATGGGACAATTTAACACGGCCAACCCACCCTAACCTGCACATCCCGGGACACTATGGAACAATTTAGCACGGCCAATCCACCCTAACCCGCACATCCCTGGACACTATGGGACAATTTAACACGGCCAACCCACCCTAACCTGCACATCCCGGGACACTATGGAACAATTTAACACGGCCAACCCACCCTAACCTGCACATCCCTGGGCACTATGGGACAATTTAGCACGGCCAATCCACCCTAATCCACACATCCCTGGGCACTATGGGACAATTTAGCACGGCCAATCCACCCTAACCCGCACATCCCTGGACACTATGGGACAATTTAGCACGGCCAATCCACCCTAACCTGCACATCCCTGGGCACTATGGGACAATTTAGCACGGCCAATCCACCCTAACCTGCACATCCCTGGGCACTATGGGACAATTTAGCACGGCCAATCCACCCTAACCCGCACATCCCTGGGCACTATGGGACAATTTAGCACGGCCAATCCACCCTAACCCGCACATCCCTGGACACTATGGGACAATTTAGCACGGCCAATCCACCCTAACCTGCACATCCCTGGACACTATGGGACAATTTAGCACGGCCAATCCACCCTAACCTGCACATCCCTGGACACTATGGGACAATTTAGCACGGCCAATCCACCCTAACCCGCACATCCCTGGGCACTATGGGACAATTTAGCACGGCCAATCCACCCTAACCTGCACATCCCTGGACACTATGGGACAATTTAGCACGGCCAATCCACCCTAACCTGCACATCCCTGGACACTATGGGACAATTTAGCACGGCCAATCCACCCTAACCTGCACATCCCTGGGCACTATGGGGCAATTTAGCACGGCCAATCCACCCTAACCCGCACATCCCTGGGCACTATGGGACAATTTAGCACGGCCAATCTACCCTAACCCGCACATCCCTGGGCACTATGGGGCAATTTAGCACGGCCAATCCACCCTAACCTGCACATCCCTGGGCACTATGGGGCAATTTAGCACGGCCAATCCACCCTAACCCGCACATCCCTGGGCACTATGGGACAATTTAGCACGGCCAATCTACCCTAACCCGCACATCCCTGGGCACTATGGGGCAATTTAGCACGGCCAATCCACCCTAACCCGCACATCCCTGGGCACTATGGGACAATTTAGCACGGCCAATCCACCCTAACCTGCACATCCCTGGGCACTATGGGGCAATTTAGCACGGCCAATCCACCCTAACCTGCACATCCCTGGGCACTATGGGACAATTTAGCACGGCCAATCCACCCTAACCTGCACATCCCTGGACACTATGGGACAATTTAGCACGGCCAATCCACCCTAACCTGCACATCCCTGGGCACTATGGGACAATTTAGCACGGCCAATCCACCCTAACCTGCACATCCCTGGGCACTATGGGACAATTTAGCACGGCCAACCCACCCTAACCCGCACATCCCTGTGCACTATGGGACAATTTAGCACGGCCAATCCACCCTAACCTGCACATCCCTGGACACTATGGGACAATTTAGCACGGCCAATCCACCCTAACCTGCACATCCCTGGGCACTATGGGACAATTTAGCACGGCCAATCCACCCTAACCTGCACATCCCTGGGCACTATGGGACAATTTAGCACGGCCAACCCACCCTAACCCGCACATCCCTGTGCACTATGGGACAATTTAGCACGGCCAATCCACCCTAACCTGCACATCCCTGGACACTATGGGACAATTTAGCACGGCCAATCCACCCTAACCTACACATCCCTGGGCACTATGGAACAATTTAGCACGGCCAATCCACCCTAACCCGCACATCCCTGGACACTATGGGACAATTTAGCACGGCCAATCCACCCTAACCCGCACATCCCTGGACACTATGGGACAATTTAACACGGCCAACCCACCCTAACCTGCACATCCCGGGACACTATGGAACAATTTAGCACGGCCAATCCACCCTAACCCGCACATCCCTGGACACTATGGGACAATTTAACACGGCCAACCCACCCTAACCTGCACATCCCGGGACACTATGGAACAATTTAACACGGCCAACCCACCCTAACCTGCACATCCCTGGGCACTATGGGACAATTTAGCACGGCCAATCCACCCTAATCCACACATCCCTGGGCACTATGGGACAATTTAGCACGGCCAATCCACCCTAACCCGCACATCCCTGGACACTATGGGACAATTTAGCACGGCCAATCCGCCCTAACCTGCACATCCCTGGGCACTATGGGACAATTTAGCACGGCCAATCCACCCTAACTTGCACATCCCTGGGCACTATGGGACAATTTAGCACGGCCAATCCACCCTAACCCGCACATCCCTGGACACTATGGGACAATTTAGCACGGCCAATCCACCCTAACTTGCACATCCCTGGGCACTATGGGACAATTTAGCACGGCCAATCCACCCTAACCTGCACATCCCTGGGCACTATGGGACAATTTAGCACGGCCAACCCACCCTAACCTGCACATCCCTGGGCACTATGGGACAATTTAGCACGGCCAATCCACCCTAACTTGCACATCCCTGGGCACTATGGGACAATTTAGCACGGCCAATCCACCCTAACCCACACATCCCTGGACACTATGGGACAATTTAGCACGGCCAATCCACCCTAACCCGCACATCCCTGGGCACTGTGGGACAATTTAGCACGGTCAATCCACCCTAACCCGCACATCCCTGGGCACTGTGGGACAATTTAGCACGGTCAATCCACCCTAACCCACACATCCCTGGGCACTATGGGACAATTTAGCACGGCCAATCCACCCTAACCCGCACATCCCTGGGCACTGTGGGACAATTTAGCACGGCCAATCCACCCTAACCTGCACATCCCTGGGCACTGTGGGACAATTTAGCACGGCCAATCCACCTTAACCCGCACATCCCTGGGCACTGTGGGACAATTTAGCATGGCCAATCCACCCTAACCCGCACATCCCTGGGCACTATGGGACAATTTAGCACGGTCAATCCACCCTAACCCGCACATCCCTGGGCACTGTGGGACAATTTAGCACGGTCAATCCACCCTAACCCACACATCCCTGGGCACTATGGGACAATTTAGCACGGCCAATCCACCCTAACCCGCACATCCCTGGGCACTGTGGGACAATTTAGCACGGTCAATCCACCCTAACCCACACATCCCTGGGCACTATGGGACAATTTAGCACGGCCAATCCACCCTAACCCGCACATCCCTGGGCACTATGGGACAATTTAGCACGGCCAATCCACCCTAACCTGCACATCCCTGGGCACTATGGGACAATTTAGCACGGCCAATCCACCCTAACCCGCACATCCCTGTGCACTATGGGACAATTTAGCACGGCCAATCCACCCTAACCTGCACATCCCTGGGCACTATGGGACAATTTAGCACGGCCAATCCACCCTAACCTGCACATCCCTGGGCACTATGGGACAATTTAGCACGGCCAATCCACCCTAACCTGCACATCCCTGTGCACTATGGGACAATTTAGCACGGCCAACCCACCCTAACCCGCACATCCCTGTGCACTATGGGACAATTTAGCACGGCCAATCCACCCTAACCTGCACATCCCTGGACACTATGGGACAATTTAGCACGGCCAACCCACCCTAACCCGCACATCCCTGTGCACTATGGGACAATTTAGCACGGCCAATCCACCCTAACCTGCACATCCCTGGGCACTATGGGGCAATTTAGCATGGCCAATCCACCCTAACCCGCACATCCCTGGGCACTATGGGGCAATTTAGCATGGCCAATCCACCCTAACCCGCACATCCCTGGGCACTATGGGGCAATTTAGCACGGCCAATCCACCCTAACCTGCACATCCCTGGGCACTATGGGGCAATTTAGCACGGCCAATCCACCCTAACCCGCACATCCCTGGGCACTATGGGACAATTTAGCACGGCCAATCCACCCTAACCTGCACATCCCTGGGCACTACGGGACAATTTAGCACGGCCAATCCACCCTAATCCACACATCCCTGGGCACTATGGGACAATTTAGCACGGCCAATCCACCCTAACCTGCACATCCCTGGGCACTATGGGTAATTTAGCACGGCCAATCCACCCTAACCTGCACATCCCTGGGCACTATGGGTAATTTAGCACGGCCAATCCACCCTAACCCGCACATCCCTGGGCACTACGGGACAATTTAGCACGGCCAATCCACCCTAACCTGCACATCCCTGGACACTATGGGACAATTTAGCACGGCCAACCCACCCTAACCCGCACATCCCTGGGCACTATGGGACAATTTAGCACGGCCAATCCACCCTAACCTGCACATCCCTGGACACTATGGGACAATTTAGCACGGCCAATCCACCCTAACCCGCACATCCCTGGGCACTATGGGACAATTTAGCACGGCCAATCCACCCTAACCTGCACATCCCTGGGCACTACGGGACAATTTAGCACGGCCAATCCACCCTAATCCACACATCCCTGGGCACTATGGGACAATTTAGCACGGCCAATCCACCCTAACCTGCACATCCCAGGGCACTACGGGACAATTTAGCACAGCCAATCCACCCTAACCCGCACATCCCTGGGCACTATGGGTAATTTAGCACGGCCAATCCACCCTAACCTGCACATCCCTGGTCACTATGGGACAATTTAGCACGGCCAATCCACCCTAACCTGCACATCCCTGGGCACTGTGGGACAATTTAGCACGGCCAATCCACCCTAACCCACACATCACTGGGCACTATGGGACAATTTAGCATGGCCAATCCACCCTAACCCGCACATCCCTGGGCACTATGGGTAATTTAGCACGGCCAATCCACTCTAACCTGCACAACTTTGGGCTGTGGGAGGAAACTGGAGCAAACCCACACTGACACGGGGAGAATGTGCAAACTCCACACAGACAGTCCCTGAGGGTGGGATGGAACCCGGGTCCCTAACACCGTGAGGCAGCAGTCCTAACCACTGAGCCACCGTGCCATCCTGTTAGAATTGTACAGATTTCTATTAGAATACCCTCATCTTTCCAAACTCTAGACGGACGGAAGGAGAGAGAGTGAGTGGAGAATGAGTGAGAGAGAGAGAGAGAGAGACGGAGAGAGTGGAGGAGCGAGACCGAGAGTGAGAGGGAATGAGAGTGTGAGAGAAAGGGAGGGAGACAGAGAGAGACAGAGCGAAGTAGAGAGCCAGATGGAGAGGGAGGGGCAGATGGACAGGGAGAAGGAGGGAGGGAGGGGGTGAGAGACAGAGACGGAGAGCAAGAGTGAATTCCAGAGCTTAGAGCCTCAACTGTTGGTAGGATGGCCATCTAATGATCAGTGTGGGACATGGAAATGGTGGCGATCTGAGGACGTGAGGGGTGGAGGAGGTTACGGAGATAGGGAGGGGAGTAGGGGCTGGAGGAGGTGACAGAGATAGGGAGGGGTGTAGGGGCCAGAGGAGGTCACGGAGATAGGGAGGGGGTGTAGGGGCCGGAGGAGGTCACGGAGATAGGGAGGGGGTGTAGGGGCCGGAGGAGGTTACGGAGATAGGGAGGGGGTGTAGGGGCTGGAGGAGGTTACGGAGATAGGGAGGAGGTGTAGGGGTTGGAGGAGGTGACAGAGATAGGGAGGAGGTGACAGAGATAGGGAGGGGTGTAGGGGCCAGAGGAGGTCACAGAGATAGGGAGGGGGTGTAGGGGCTGGAGGGGGGTTACAGAGATAGGGAGGGGGTGTAGGGGCTGGAGGGGGGTTACAGAGATAGTGACGGGGTGTAGGGGCTGGAGGGGGGTTACAGAGATAGGGAGGGGGTGTAGGGGCTGGAGGAGGTGACAGAGATAGGGAGGGGTGTAGGGGCCAGAGGAGGTCACGGAGATAGGGAGGGGGTGTAGGGGCCGGAGGAGGTCACGGAGATAGGGAGGGGGTGTAGGGGCCGGAGGAGGTCACAGAGATAGGGAGGGGGTGTAGGGAGTAAAGGATTTAGCAAAATTATTGTGTGAATTTTCACAATGCCATTTTTTGCATTGTCCCAGCGTTCCTGGGAATTCAGTCTCACCCAGTGAAGGATTAACGGGGTGGTTGAGACCCAGACTGGGTAAGGGTGGCATTTCCAAAAGGGACATTAGTGAACCGTAAGAGACAGGAACAGGAATCAGCTATTTGGTCCATCAAGTAGCCCCATCATTTGATCATCCCTGACGTGTTTCTCAACCCCATTCTCCTGCCATCTCCCTGTGACCCTTGACCCCCTTACTGATCAAGAGTCCATCTATCTCTGTCTCAAAGACACTCGATGACTTGGCCCCCCCGCCAGCCCTCTGCAGTAATGTGTCCCAAAGATTCACCCCCCTTTAGCTAAAGAAATTCCTCCTCATCTCAGTTCTGAAGGCTCGTCCCTTCACCCTCAGGCTGTGCCCTCAGGTCCTAGTCTCTCCTACGACTGGAAACATCTTCTTCACACCCACTGTATCCAGGCCTCTCAGTATTCTGTAAGTTTCAGTCAAATCCCACACCCTCCCACCATCCATCTAAACTCCATCGAGTACAGGCCCAGAGTCCTCAACCGCTCCTCGTGTGACAAGCCTCATTCTTGTGAACCTCCTCTGCATACCCCGTCCTAGGGCAGCACATCCTTCCTTTGATATTGGGCCCAACGCCGCTCACAATATTCGAAATGCGGACTGACCAGAGCCTTATACAGCCTCAGCAGTACATCCCCACTCTTGTATTCTAGCCCTTTCAATATGAATGCTAATATTGCTTTTGTCTTCCTAATTGAAACTGCATTTTAACCTTAACAGAACCCTGAGCCAGGGCTCAGAAGTCCCGTGGTGCTTCAGATTTCCAAAGCCTCTCCCCACTTAGAAAATAGTTTAAACCTCTGCCAGGCTATACAACTCCCCCGACATTATATTTCATCTGCCACTTCTTGACCCATGTCCAAGCCCTTCTGCAGCCTCCCCTCTTCCTCAACACTACCTGTCCCCCCATCTGCAAACGTAGGGACACTGCCGTCAGTTTAGCCAGATGGATTTTCCCCAAAAACAATCATCATTAGACTCCAAATTCTTGACTTCCATTGAATTCACATTCTCCCATCTGCAATGACAGGGTTTGAACCTGGATGCCCAAGAAATTAACTGGGTCTTGGGTATTAACAAGCTATGATAATACCATGAGGCCGTCACCACATTGGGTCCACAGCTGGCGAACCATCAGTTGAATTTGCCCCAGAGGCAGCCGCCTATTCTTTCTTGTCTATCTCAGCGATGGGATACTGGGGCAAAAGGATGAACCTGAGGGCCCCATGGCCAATGAAGGCCCCTGAGTGATCATCTGCCCAATAAAGACCCTCAAGCCAATGGCCTACCTTTCCAGGGAGGCAAGAACAAAAGTCTGGTTCATGCCCGTTGGGTGACCTGAGGCGTGGCACGCAATCCTGCATGATTGGCAATTCGCTGGGATGAGGCACACTTGTGGAAGGCTACCTAGCTCAAATCTTGACCTCCGACCCTTCTGGAATGCACTGCCCATGAGCCTCGTCTCGCGGGGAGCTTGAGAAACAACCCCGACCCGGGTGCCAGCGGTGACCATCTCTCAGGCCCCAGAGGATTGTGGGAGCAGTGAAGACAAGAATCCTGGTTGAATGATAGACTTGTCAGTCAGTCCTTGGGTCATCGAATTGATGACTGACTCGGGGGGTGGGGGGTGCAGTGGCTTGCCACCAAAATCTCCCTCGCACTCCCCCCCCAACCCCCACCTCCCCAACACTGACTTGGATGCCCACTGCTCCTCATCAACCAGACACTTTCATCCAGAGGGAGCTGGATTGACAATGGGAAACCAGCAAGCACTTGAGGGCTTCCCAATGGACAGGGACGGGCAGGACAAGCACAGGAAGAGCCTGGTGCAGTCTGGGGTCTGCAACGGCCCCAGGATGACCAGCACTACAACCAGCCCAGCGATGACACGATTAACGAGGCACAGGAAGATCCACAGCCAAAGGGCTGGCTGGAAGGCAAGGCACAGACAGACTGTGTCATGGACTAAAACTAGGACAATCCGTAAAACTTCCCTCCTCACTCCCATCGGTATCCCATAGCAACCAAACTCCCTTCAAAAAGACCTTTTGAGATTTTTCATCTAACCCCGTGCTGTTCCTGTTCCAGGGAGTGTTTGATGGTGGGACAGTGTAGAGGAAGCTTTACTCTGTACCCAGCCCTGTGCTGTCCCTGGGGAGTGTTTGATGGGGGGGCAGTGTAAAGGGAGCTTTACTCTGTATCTAACCACATGCTGCCCCTGTCCTGGGAGTGTTTGATGGGGGACAGTGTAGAGGGAGCTTTACTCTGTATCTAACCCTGTGCTGTCCCTGTCCCTGGGGAGTGTTTGATGGGATAACTGGCAGTTCAAAAAGCCGGCTCTCCTGCTCATTTCTCGATAAATCGGAAAGCTTGCAAGGGTGGAATAGAAGTGGGACTGAATCCGAGATTCTGGAACAGCCCTGAGCTCCAGGGCTGAGGCCACACTCATTGCTTCGGGATCACGGAGAGGGAAGGCACAGCAGTGCCCGGAGAGACATGAGTTATCCAGCACTTTCTCGCGAGTTATTTGCTGATGAAGCTCTGAAGTTTTGTTTCGTTGAAAACGTTTGGAGGGGGCGAAGGCGGGAAATCGACTGAAGCAGTTTGACATTTCACTGCCTAGATTTTTCTCAGGGGCTGCGCAGTGAGTTCAAGAGGCTCAGGATTTATGCTCTCTGCAAGTGCCCAGTTAACTCGTTAAAACTTCATCACAGCTATTCTACCCCTCTCTCTCTTAGGGCCACTGCATTGCTGTAGCACCCAATGAGAGGGATTAAATTCCCACCCTCCAGTGGGAGAGGATCGCCCTGAAACTTTGGTGTCGCCGAAGCTCCTGAACTGGCCATCCTTCCAGCAAACACCCCGCCGCCAACAAAAAGTCGCCGAGTTGCATTTCCGAAGCGCCTTCAACGCTCGCCGCCATCCTGACATGTGCTGATAGGGGGCGATATCACAGCCATTGCTGGGCAGCCAGATAATAAGGCAGGGCCAGCTCGACTCACCCGCTGACCCCTGACCAAAGCTCGCTCAAAGGGATCAGATTAAAGGAATCTCTGAAGTGGAGTGGAAATTGGGGGAGGGGGTGAGGGTGGGGTCGGAGGGAGAACGAGAGGCGCAGGGCCTTGGGGAGGGTGTTCCAGTGGGGAGGGGCACAAACTGGAAAAAGCATCAACAAGCACAGAGACAGAAATCTCAACTCTTTCAGAGGCAAGGGCTGGAGGGGGTTACAGAGATAGGGAGGGGGTTACAGAGATAGGGAGGGGATGTAGGGGCTGGAGGGGGTTACAGAGATAGGGAGGGGGTGTAGGGGATGGAGGGGGTTACAGAGATAGGGAGGGGGTGTAGAGGCTGGAGGAGGTTACAGAGGTAGGGAGGGGGTGTAGGGGCTGGAGGGGGTTACAGAGATAGGGAGGGGGTGTAGGGGCTGGAGGGGGTTACAGAGATAGGGAGGGGGTTTAGGGGCTGGACGGGGTTACAGAGATAGGGAGGGGGTGTAGGGGCTGGAGGGGGTTACAGATATAGGGAGGGGGTGTAGGGGCTGGAGGGGGTTACAGAGATAGGGAGGGGGTGTAGGGGCTGGAGGGGGTTCCAGAGATAGGGAGGGGTGTAGGGGCTGGAGGGGGTTACAGAGATAGGGAGGGGGTGGAGGGGCTGGAGGGGGTTACAGAGATAGGGAGGGGGTGTAGGGGCTGGAGGGGGTTACAGATATAGGGAGGGGGTGTAGGGGCTGGAGGGGGTTACAGAGATAGGGAGGGGGTGTAGGGGCTGGAGGGGGTTCCAGAGATAGGGAGGGGTGTAGGGGCTGGAGGGGGTTACAGAGATAGGGAGGGGGTGTAGAGGCTGGAGGAGGTTACAGAGATAGGGAGAGGGTGGAGGGGCTGGAGGGGGTTACAGAGATAGGGAGGGGGTGTAGGGGATGGAGGGGGTTACAGAGATAGGGAGGGGGTGTAGAGGCTGGAGGAGGTTACAGAGGTAGGGAGGGGGTGTAGGGGCTGGAGGGGGTTACAGAGATAGGGAGGGGGTTTAGGGGCTGGACGGGGTTACAGAGATAGGGAGGGGGTGTAGGGGCTGGAGGGGGTTACAGATATAGGGAGGGGGTGTAGGGGCTGGAGGGGGTTACAGAGATAGGGAGGGGGTGTAGGGGCTGGAGGGGGTTCCAGAGATAGGGAGGGGTGTAGGGGCTGGAGGGGGTTACAGAGATAGGGAGGGGGTGGAGGGGCTGGAGGGGGTTACAGAGATAGGGAGGGGGTGTAGGGGCTGGAGGGGGTTACAGATATAGGGAGGGGGTGTAGGGGCTGGAGGGGGTTACAGAGATAGGGAGGGGGTGTAGGGGCTGGAGGGGGTTCCAGAGATAGGGAGGGGTGTAGGGGCTGGAGGGGGTTACAGAGATAGGGAGGGGGTGTAGAGGCTGGAGGAGGTTACAGAGATAGGGAGAGGGTGGAGGGGCTGGAGGGGGTTACAGAGATAGGGAGGGGGTGTAGGGGCTGGAGGGGGTTCCAGAGATAGGGAGGGGTGTAGGGGTTGGAGGGGGTTACAGAGATAGGGAGGGGGTGTAGGGGCTGGAGGGGGTTACAGAGAAAGGGAGGGGGTGTAGGGGCTGGAGGGGGTTACAGAAATAGGGAGGGGTTGTAGGGGCTGGAGGGGGTTACAGAGATAGGGAGGGGGTGTAGGGGCTGGAGGGGGTTACAGAGATAGGGAGGGGGTGTAGGGGCTGGAGGGGGTTACAGAGATAGGGAGGGGGTGTAGGGGCTGGAGGGGGTTACAGATATAGGGAGGGGGTTACAGAGATAGGGAGGGGGTGTAGGGGCTGGAGGGTGTTACAGAGATAGGGAGGGGGTGTAGGGGCTGGAGGAGGTTACAGTGATAGGGAGGGGTTGTAGGGGCTGGAGTGGGTTACAGAGATAGGGAGTGGGTGTAGGGGCTGGAGGAGGTTACAGAGAGAGGGGGAGTAGGGGCTGGAGGGGGTTACAGAGATAGGGAGGGGGTGTAGGGGCTGGAGGAGGTTACAGTGATAGGGAGGGATGGTAGGGGCTGGAGTGGGTTATAGAGATAGGGAGGGGGTGTAGGGGCTGGAGGAGGTTACAGAGAGAGGGGGAGTAGGGGCTGGAGGGGGTTACAGAGATAGGGAGGGGGTGTAGGGGCTGGAGGAGGTTACAGAGATAGGGAGGGGGTGTAGGGGCTGGAGGGAGTGACAGAGATAGGGAGGGGGCGTAGGGGCTGGAGGGGGTACAGAGATAGGGAGGGGGTGTAGGGGCTGGAGGGGGTTACAGAGATAGGGAGGGGGTGTAGGGGCTGGAGTGGGTGACAGAGATAGGGAGGGGTGTAGGGGCAGGAGGGGGTTACAGAGATAGGGAGGTGGTTACAGAGATAGGGAGGGGGTGTAGGGGCTGGAGGAGGTTACAGTGATAGGGAGGGGGTGAAGGGGCTGGAGGAGGTAACAGTGATAGGGAGGGGGTGTAGGGGCTGGAGTGGGTTACAGAGATAGGGGGGGTGTAGGGGCTGGAGGAGGTTACAGAAAGAGGGGGAGTAGGGGCTAGAGGAGGTTACAGAGATAGGGAGGGGGTGGAGGGGCTGGAGGAGGTTACAGTGATAGGGAGGGGGTGTAGCGGCTGGAGGGGGTTACAGAGATAGGGAGGGGGTGTAGGGGCTGGAGGAGGTTACAGAGATAGGGAGGGGGTGTAGGGGCTGGAGTGGGTTACAGAGATAGAGAGGGAGTGTAGGGGCTGGAGGAGGTTACAGAGATAGGGAGGGGAGTAGGGGCTGGAGGAGGTTACAGAGATAGGGAGAGGAGTAGGGGCTGGAGGAGGTTACAAAGATAGGGAGGGGGTGTAGCGGCTGGAGGGGGTTACAGAGATAGGGAGGGGTGGAAGGGCTGGAGGAGGTTACAGAGATAGGGAGAGGAGTAGGGGCTGGAGGAGATTACAGAGATAGGGAGGGGGTGTAGCGGCTGGAGGGGGTAACAGAGATAGGGAGGGGTGGAGGGGCTGGAGGAGGTTACAGAGATAGGGAGGGGGTGTAGGGGCTGGAGTGGGTTACAGAGATAGGGAGGGGCTGTAGGGGGTACAGAGATAGGGAGGGGGTGTAGGGGCTGGAGGGTGTTACAGAGATAGGGAGGGGGTGTAGGGGCTGGAGGAGGTTACAGTGATAGGGAGGGGTTGTTGGGGCTGGAGTGGGTTACAGAGATAGGGAGGGGGTGTAGGGGCTGGAGGAGGTTACAGTGATAGGGAGGGGGTGTAGCGGCTGGAGGGGGTTACAGAGATAGGGAGGGGTGTAGGGGCTGGAGGGGGTTACAGAGATAGGGAGGGGGTGTAGGGGCTGGAGGAGGTTACAGAGATAGGGAGGGGGTGTAGGGGTTGGAGGGGGTTACAGAGATAGGGAGGGGGTGTAGGGGTTGGAGGAGGTTACAGAGATAGGGAGGGGGTGTAGGGGCTGGAGTGGGTTACAGAGATAGAGAGGGAGTGTAGGGGCTGGAGTAGGTTACAGAGATAGGGAGGGGAGTAGGGGCTGGAGGGGGTTACAGAGATAGGGAGGGGTGTAGGGACTGGAGGAGGTTACAGAGAGAGGGGGAGTAGGGGCTGGAGGGGGTTACAGAGATAGGGAGGGGGTGTAGGGGCTGGAGGAGGTTACAGAGATAGGGAGGGGTGTAGGGGCTGGAGGGGGTTACAGAGAGAGGGGGAGTAGGGGCTGGAGGGGGTTACAGAGATAGGGAGGGGGTGTAGGGGCTGGAGGAGGTTACAGTGATAGGGAGGGGGTGTAGCGGCTGGAGGGGGTTACAGAGATAGGGAGGGGTGTAGGGGCTGGAGGGGGTTACAGAGATAGGGAGGGGGTGTAGGGGCTGGAGGAGGTTACAGAGATAGGGAGGGGGTGTAGGGGTTGGAGGGGGTTACAGAGATAGGGAGGGGGTGTAGGGGCTGGAGGAGGTTACAGAGATAGGGAGGGGGTGTAGGGGCTGGAGTGGGTTACAGAGATAGAGAGGGAGTGTAGGGGCTGGAGGAGGTTACAGAGATACGGAGGGGAGTAGGGGTTGGAGGAGGTTACAGAGATAGGGATGGGAGTAGGGGCTGGAGGAGGTTACAGAGATAGGGAGGGGGTGTAGGGGTTGGAGGGGGTTACAGAGATAGGGAGGGGGTGTAGGGGCTGGAGGAGGTTACAGAGATAGGGAGGGGGTGTAGGGGCTGGAGTGGGTTACAGAGATAGAGAGGGAGTGTAGGGGCTGGAGGAGGTTACTGAGATAGGGAGGGGAGTAGGGGTTGGAGGAGGTTACAGAGATAGGGAGGGGGTGTAGGGGCTGGAGTGGGTTACAGAGATAGGGAGGGGCTGGAGGGGGTACAGAGATAGGGAGGGGCTGTAGGGGCTGGAGGAGATTACAGAGATAGGGAGGGGGGTAGGGGCTGGAGGGGGTGACAGAGCTAGGGAGGGGAGTAGGGGCTGGAGGAGGTTACAGAGATACGGAGGGGAGTAGGGGTTGGAGGAGGTTACAGAGATAGGGAGGGGGTGTAGGGGCTGGAGTGGGTTACAGAGATAGGGAGGGGCTGGAGGGGGTACAGAGATAGGGAGGGGGTGTAGGGGCTGGAGTGGGTTACAGAGAGAGGGGGACTAGGGGCTGGAGGGGGTTACAGAGATAGGGAGGGGCTGGAGGGGGTACAGAGATAGGGAGGGGGAGTAGGGGCTGGAGGAGGTTACAGAGATAGGGAGGGGAGTAGGGGCTGGAGGAGATTACAGAGATAGGGAGGGGAGTAGGGGCTGGAGGGGGTGACAGAGATACGGAGGGGAGTAGGGGTTGGAGGAGGTTACAGAGATAGGGAGGGGGTGTAGGGGCTGGAGGAGGTTACAGAGATACGGAGGGGAGTAGGGGTTGGAGGAGGTTACAGAGATAGGGAGGGGGTGTAGGGGCTGGAGGGGGTTACAGAGATAGGGAGGGTGTTACAGAGATAGGGAGGGGGTGTAGGGGCTGGAGGAGGTTACAGTGATAGGGAGGGGGTGTAGGGGCTGGAGGAGGTTACAGTGATAGGGAGGGGGTGTAGGGGCTGGAGTGGGTTACAGAGATGGGGAGGGGGAGTAGGGGCTGGAGGGGGTTACAGAGATAGGGAGGGGGTGTAGGGGCTGGAGGAGGTTACAGTGATAGGGAGGGGGTGTAGGGGCTGGAGGGGGTTACAGAGATAGGGAGGGGGTGTAGCGGCTGGAGGAGGTTACAGAGATAGGGAGAGGGTGTAGGGGCTGGAGGGGGTTACAGAGATAGGGAGGGGGTGTAGCGGCTGGAGGGGGTTACAGAGATAGGGAGGGGGTGTAGGGGTTGGAGGGGGTTACAGAGATAGGGAGGGGATGTAGGGGCTGGAGGAGGTTACAGAGATAGGGAGGGGGTGTAGGGGCTGGAGTGGGTTACAGAGATAGAGAGGGAGTGTAGGGGCTGGAGGAGGTTACAGAGATAGGGAGGGGAGTAGGGGTTGGAGGAGGTTACAGAGATAGGGATGGGAGTAGGGGCTGGAGGAGGTTACAGAGATAGGGAGGGGGTGTAGGGGTCGGAGGGGGTTACAGAGATAGGGAGGGGGTGGAGGGGCTGGAGGAGGTTACAGAGATAGGGAGGGGGTGTAGGGGCTGGAGTGGGTTACAGAGATAGAGAGGGAGTGTAGGGGCTGGAGGAGGTTACAGAGATAGGGAGGGGAGTAGGGGCTGGAGGAGGTTACAGAGATAGGGAGGGGAGTAGGGGCTGGAGGGGGTGACAGAGATACGGAGGGGAGTAGGGGTTGGAGGGGGTTACAGAGATAGGGATGGGAGTAGGGGCTGGAGGAGATTAAAGAGATAGGGAGGGGGTGTAGCGGCTGGAGGGGGTTACAGAGATAGGGAGGGGTGTAGGGGCTGGAGGAGGTTACAGAGATAGGGAGGGGGTGTAGGGGCTGGAGTGGGTTACAGAGATAGGGAGGGGCTGGAGGGGGTACAGAGATAGGGAGGGGGTGTAGGGGCTGGAGGGTGTTACAGAGATAGGGAGGGGGTGTAGGGGCTGGAGGAGGTTACAGTGATAGGGAGGGGTTGTAGGGGCTGGAGGGGGTTACAGAGATAGGGAGGGGTGTAGGGACTGGAGGAGGTTACAGAGAGAGGGGGAGTAGGGGCTGGAGGGGGTTACAGAGATAGGGAGGGGGTGTAGGGGCTGGAGGAGGTTACAGAGATAGGGAGGGGTGTAGGGGCTGGAGGGGGTTACAGAGAGAGGGGGAGTAGGGGCTGGAGGGGGTTACAGAGATAGGGAGGGGGTGTAGGGGCTGGAGGAGGTTACAGAGATAGGGAGGGGGTGTAGGGGTTGGAGGGGGTTACAGAGATAGGGAGGGGGTGTAGGGGCTGGAGGAGGTTACAGAGACAGCGAGGGGGTGTAGGGGCTTGAGGGGGTGACAGAGATAGGGAGGGGGTGTAGGGGCTGGAGGGGGTGACAGAGATAGGGAGGGGGTGTAGGGGCTGGAGTGGGTTACAGAGATAGAGAGGGAGTGTAGGGGCTGGAGGAGGTTCCAGAGATAGGGAGGGGAGTAGGGGTTGGAGGAGGTTACAGAGATAGGGATGGGAGTAGGGGCTGGAGGAGGTTACAGAGATCGGGAGGGGGTGTAGGGGCTGGAGTGGGTTACAGAGATAGGGAGGGAGTGTAGGGGCTGGAGGAGGTTCCAGAGATAGGGAGGGGAGTAGGGGTTGGAGGAGGTTACAGAGATAGGGATGGGAGTAGGGGCTGGAGGAGGTTACAGAGATCGGGAGGGGGTGTAGGGGCTGGAGTGGGTTACAGAGATAGGGAGGGAGTGTAGGGGCTGGAGGAGGTTACAGAGATAGGGAGGGGGTGTAGCGGCTGGAGGGGGTTACAGAGATAGGGAGGGGTGTAGGGGCTGGAGGAGGTTACAGAGATAGGGAGGGGGTGTGGGGGCTGGAGTGGGTTACAGAGATAGGGAGGGGGTGTAGGGGCTGGAGGAGGTTACGGAGATAGGGAGGGGGTGTAGGGGCTGGAGGAGGTTACAGAGATAGGGAGTGGGTGTAGCGGCTGGAGGGGGTTACAGAGATAGGGAGGGGTGTAGGGGGTGGAGGGGGTTACAGAGATAGGGAGGGGAGTAGGGGCTGGAGGAGATTACAGAGATAGGGAGGGGAGTAGGGGCTGGTGGAGGTGACAGAGATAGGGAAGGGGTGTAGGGGCTGGAGGGGGTTACAGAGATAGGGAGGGGAGTAGGGGCTGGAGGAGGTTACAGGGATAGGGTGGGGTGTAGGGGCTGGAGGGGGTTACAGAGATAGGGAGGGGGTGGAGGGGCTGGAGGAGGTTACAGAGATAGGGAGGGGAGTAGGGGCTGGAGGAGGTTACAGAGATAGGGAGGGGAGTAGGGGCTGGAGGAGGTTACAGAGATAGGGATGGGAGTAGGGGCTGGAGGAGATTACAGAGATAGGGAGGGGGTGTAGCGGCTGGAGGGGGTTACAGAGATAGGGAGGGGGTGTAGGGGTTGGAGGGGGTTACAGAGATAGGGAGGGGGTGTAGGGGCTGGAGGAGGTTACAGAGATAGGGAGGGTAGTAGGGGTTGGAGGAGGTTACAGAGATAGGGATGGGAGCAGGGGCTGGAGGAGATTACAGAGATAGGGAGGGGGTGTAGCGGCTGGAGGGGGTTACAGAGATAGGGAGGGGTGTAGGGGCTGGAGGAGGTTACAGAGATAGGGAGGGGGTGTAGGGGCAGGAGTGGGTTCCAGAGATAGGGAGGGGGTGTAGGGGCTGGAGGAGGTTACAGAGATAGGGACTGGGTGTCGCGGCTGGAGGGGGTTACAGAGATAGGGAGGGGTGTAGGGGGTTACAGAGATAGAGAGGGGGAGTAGGGGCTGGAGGGGGTTACAGAGATAGGGAGGGGTTGTAGGGGATGGAGGAGGTTACAGAGATAGGGAGGGGAGGGACTGGTGGAGGTGACAGAGATAGGGAAGGGGTGTAGGGGCTGGAGGGGGTTACCGAGATAGGGAGGGGAGTAGGGGCTGGAGGAGATGACAGGGATAGGGAGGGGGTGTAGGGGCTGGAGGGGGTTAGAGAGATACGGAAGGGAGTAGGGGCTGGAGGGGGTGACAGAGCTAGGGAGGGGAGTAGGGGCTGGAGGAGGTTACAGAGATACGGAGGGGAGTAGGGGTTGGAGGAGGTTACAGAGATAGGGAGGGGGTGTAGGGGCTGGAGGAGGTTACAGAGATAGGGAGGGGAGTAGGGGTTGGAGGAGGTTACAGAGATAGGGATGGGAGTAGGGGCTGGAGGAGGTTACAGAGATAGGGAGGTGGTGTAGGGGCTGGGGGAGGTTACAGAGATAGGGAGGGGCATATGGGTATGGAGGGTGTGACAGAGATAGTGAGGCGATGTAGGGACTGGAGGGGGTGACAGAGATAGGGAGGAGGTGTAGGGGCTGGAGGAGGTTACAGAGATAGGGAGGGAGTGTAGGGGCTGGAGGAGGTTACAGAGATAGGGAAGGAGTGTAGGGACTGGAGAGGTGACAGAGATAGGGAGGGGGTATAGGGGCTGGATGAGGTAACAGAGATAGGGAGGGGGTGTAGGGGCTGGAGGGGGTTACAGAGATACGGAAGGGAGTAGGGGTTGGTGGAGGTTACAGAGATATGGAGGGGGTGTAGGGCCTGGAGGAGGTTACAGAGATAGGGAGGGAGTGTAGGGGCTGGAGGAGGTTACAGAGATAGGGAAGGAGTGTAGGGACTGGAGAGGTGACAGAGATAGGGAGGGGGTATAGGGGCTGGATGAGGTAACAGAGATAGGGAGGGGGTGTAGGGGCTGGAGGGGGTTACAGAGATACGGAAGGGAGTAGGGGTTGGTGGAGGTTACAGAGATATGGAGGGGGTGTAGGGCCTGGAGGGGGTTACAGAGATAGGGAGGGGGTGTAGAGGCTGGAGGAGGTTACAGAGATAGGGAGAGGGTGGAGGGGCTGGAGGGGGTTACAGAGATAGGGAGGGGGTGTAGGGGATGGAGGGGGTTACAGAGATAGGGAGGGGGTGTAGAGGCTGGAGGAGGTTACAGAGGTAGGGAGGGGGTGTAGGGGCTGGAGGGGGTTACAGAGATAGGGAGGGGGTGTAGGGGCTGGAGGGGGTTACAGAGATAGGGAGGGGGTTTAGGGGCTGGACGGGGTTACAGAGATAGGGAGGGGGTGTAGGGGCTGGAGGGGGTTACAGATATAGGGAGGGGGTGTAGGGGCTGGAGGGGGTTACAGAGATAGGGAGGGGGTGTAGGGGCTGGAGGGGGTTCCAGAGATAGGGAGGGGTGTAGGGGCTGGAGGGGGTTACAGAGATAGGGAGGGGGTGGAGGGGCTGGAGGGGGTTACAGAGATAGGGAGGGGGTGTAGGGGCTGGAGGGGGTTACAGATATAGGGAGGGGGTGTAGGGGCTGGAGGGGGTTACAGAGATAGGGAGGGGGTGTAGGGGCTGGAGGGGGTTCCAGAGATAGGGAGGGGTGTAGGGGCTGGAGGGGGTTACAGAGATAGGGAGGGGGTGTAGAGGCTGGAGGAGGTTACAGAGATAGGGAGAGGGTGGAGGGGCTGGAGGGGGTTACAGAGATAGGGAGGGGGTGTAGGGGCTGGAGGGGGTTCCAGAGATAGGGAGGGGTGTAGGGGTTGGAGGGGGTTACAGAGATAGGGAGGGGGTGTAGGGGCTGGAGGGGGTTACAGAGAAAGGGAGGGGGTGTAGGGGCTGGAGGGGGTTACAGAAATAGGGAGGGGTTGTAGGGGCTGGAGGGGGTTACAGAGATAGGGAGGGGGTGTAGGGGCTGGAGGGGGTTACAGAGATAGGGAGGGGGTGTAGGGGCTGGAGGGGGTTACAGAGATAGGGAGGGGGTGTAGGGGCTGGAGGGGGTTACAGATATAGGGAGGGGGTTACAGAGATAGGGAGGGGGTGTAGGGGCTGGAGGGTGTTACAGAGATAGGGAGGGGGTGTAGGGGCTGGAGGAGGTTACAGTGATAGGGAGGGGTTGTAGGGGCTGGAGTGGGTTACAGAGATAGGGAGTGGGTGTAGGGGCTGGAGGAGGTTACAGAGAGAGGGGGAGTAGGGGCTGGAGGGGGTTACAGAGATAGGGAGGGGGTGTAGGGGCTGGAGGAGGTTACAGTGATAGGGAGGGATGGTAGGGGCTGGAGTGGGTTATAGAGATAGGGAGGGGGTGTAGGGGCTGGAGGAGGTTACAGAGAGAGGGGGAGTAGGGGCTGGAGGGGGTTACAGAGATAGGGAGGGGGTGTAGGGGCTGGAGGAGGTTACAGAGATAGGGAGGGGGTGTAGGGGCTGGAGGGAGTGACAGAGATAGGGAGGGGGCGTAGGGGCTGGAGGGGGTACAGAGATAGGGAGGGGGTGTAGGGGCTGGAGGGGGTTACAGAGATAGGGAGGGGGTGTAGGGGCTGGAGTGGGTGACAGAGATAGGGAGGGGTGTAGGGGCAGGAGGGGGTTACAGAGATAGGGAGGTGGTTACAGAGATAGGGAGGGGGTGTAGGGGCTGGAGGAGGTTACAGTGATAGGGAGGGGGTGAAGGGGCTGGAGGAGGTAACAGTGATAGGGAGGGGGTGTAGGGGCTGGAGTGGGTTACAGAGATAGGGGGGGTGTAGGGGCTGGAGGAGGTTACAGAAAGAGGGGGAGTAGGGGCTAGAGGAGGTTACAGAGATAGGGAGGGGGTGGAGGGGCTGGAGGAGGTTACAGTGATAGGGAGGGGGTGTAGCGGCTGGAGGGGGTTACAGAGATAGGGAGGGGGTGTAGGGGCTGGAGGAGGTTACAGAGATAGGGAGGGGGTGTAGGGGCTGGAGTGGGTTACAGAGATAGAGAGGGAGTGTAGGGGCTGGAGGAGGTTACAGAGATAGGGAGGGGAGTAGGGGCTGGAGGAGGTTACAGAGATAGGGAGAGGAGTAGGGGCTGGAGGAGGTTACAAAGATAGGGAGGGGGTGTAGCGGCTGGAGGGGGTTACAGAGATAGGGAGGGGTGGAGGGGCTGGAGGAGGTTACAGAGATAGGGAGAGGAGTAGGGGCTGGAGGAGATTACAGAGATAGGGAGGGGGTGTAGCGGCTGGAGGGGGTAACAGAGATAGGGAGGGGTGGAGGGGCTGGAGGAGGTTACAGAGATAGGGAGGGGGTGTAGGGGCTGGAGTGGGTTACAGAGATAGGGAGGGGCTGTAGGGGGTACAGAGATAGGGAGGGGGTGTAGGGGCTGGAGGGTGTTACAGAGATAGGGAGGGGGTGTAGGGGCTGGAGGAGGTTACAGTGATAGGGAGGGGTTGTTGGGGCTGGAGTGGGTTACAGAGATAGGGAGGGGGTGTAGGGGCTGGAGGAGGTTACAGTGATAGGGAGGGGGTGTAGCGGCTGGAGGGGGTTACAGAGATAGGGAGGGGTGTAGGGGCTGGAGGGGGTTACAGAGATAGGGAGGGGGTGTAGGGGCTGGAGGAGGTTACAGAGATAGGGAGGGGGTGTAGGGGTTGGAGGGGGTTACAGAGATAGGGAGGGGGTGTAGGGGTTGGAGGAGGTTACAGAGATAGGGAGGGGGTGTAGGGGCTGGAGTGGGTTACAGAGATAGAGAGGGAGTGTAGGGGCTGGAGGAGGTTACAGAGATAGGGAGGGGAGTAGGGGCTGGAGGGGGTTACAGAGATAGGGAGGGGTGTAGGGACTGGAGGAGGTTACAGAGAGAGGGGGAGTAGGGGCTGGAGGGGGTTACAGAGATAGGGAGGGGGTGTAGGGGCTGGAGGAGGTTACAGAGATAGGGAGGGGTGTAGGGGCTGGAGGGGGTTACAGAGAGAGGGGGAGTAGGGGCTGGAGGGGGTTACAGAGATAGGGAGGGGGTGTAGGGGCTGGAGGAGGTTACAGTGATAGGGAGGGGGTGTAGCGGCTGGAGGGGGTTACAGAGATAGGGAGGGGTGTAGGGGCTGGAGGGGGTTACAGAGATAGGGAGGGGGTGTAGGGGCTGGAGGAGGTTACAGAGATAGGGAGGGGGTGTAGGGGTTGGAGGGGGTTACAGAGATAGGGAGGGGGTGTAGGGGCTGGAGGAGGTTACAGAGATAGGGAGGGGGTGTAGGGGCTGGAGTGGGTTACAGAGATAGAGAGGGAGTGTAGGGGCTGGAGGAGGTTACAGAGATATGGAGGGGAGTAGGGGTTGGAGGAGGTTACAGAGATAGGGATGGGAGTAGGGGCTGGAGGAGGTTACAGAGATAGGGAGGGGGTGTAGGGGTTGGAGGGGGTTACAGAGATAGGGAGGGGGTGTAGGGGCTGGAGGAGGTTACAGAGATAGGGAGGGGGTGTAGGGGCTGGAGTGGGTTACAGAGATAGAGAGGGAGTGTAGGGGCTGGAGGAGGTTACTGAGATAGGGAGGGGAGTAGGGGTTGGAGGAGGTTACAGAGATAGGGAGGGGGTGTAGGGGCTGGAGTGGGTTACAGAGATAGGGAGGGGCTGGAGGGGGTACAGAGATAGGGAGGGGGTGTAGGGGCTGGAGGAGATTACAGAGATAGGGAGGGGGGTAGGGGCTGGAGGGGGTGACAGAGCTAGGGAGGGGAGTAGGGGCTGGAGGAGGTTACAGAGATACGGAGGGGAGTAGGGGTTGGAGGAGGTTACAGAGATAGGGAGGGGGTGTAGGGGCTGGAGTGGGTTACAGAGATAGGGAGGGGCTGGAGGGGGTACAGAGATAGGGAGGGGGTGTAGGGGCTGGAGGGGGTTACAGAGAGAGGGGGACTAGGGGCTGGAGGGGGTTACAGAGATAGGGAGGGGCTGGAGGGGGTACAGAGATAGGGAGGGGGAGTAGGGGCTGGAGGAGGTTACAGAGATAGGGAGGGGAGTAGGGGCTGGAGGAGATTACAGAGATAGGGAGGGGAGTAGGGGCTGGAGGGGGTGACAGAGATACGGAGGGGAGTAGGGGTTGGAGGAGGTTACAGAGATAGGGAGGGGGTGTAGGGGCTGGAGGAGGTTACAGAGATACGGAGGGGAGTAGGGGTTGGAGGAGGTTACAGAGATAGGGAGGGGGTGTAGGGGCTGGAGGGGGTTACAGAGATAGGGAGGGTGTTACAGAGATAGGGAGGGGGTGTAGGGGCTGGAGGAGGTTACAGTGATAGGGAGGGGGTGTAGGGGCTGGAGGAGGTTACAGTGATAGGGAGGGGGTGTAGGGGCTGGAGTGGGTTACAGAGATGGGGAGGGGGAGTAGGGGCTGGAGGGGGTTACAGAGATAGGGAGGGGGTGTAGGGGCTGGAGGAGGTTACAGTGATAGGGAGGGGGTGTAGGGGCTGGAGGGGGTTACAGAGATAGGGAGGGGGTGTAGCGGCTGGAGGAGGTTACAGAGATAGGGAGAGGGTGTAGGGGCTGGAGGGGGTTACAGAGATAGGGAGGGGGTGTAGCGGCTGGAGGGGGTTACAGAGATAGGGAGGGGGTGTAGGGGTTGGAGGGGGTTACAGAGATAGGGAGGGGATGTAGGGGCTGGAGGAGGTTACAGAGATAGGGAGGGGGTGTAGGGGCTGGAGTGGGTTACAGAGATAGAGAGGGAGTGTAGGGGCTGGAGGAGGTTACAGAGATAGGGAGGGGAGTAGGGGTTGGAGGAGGTTACAGAGATAGGGATGGGAGTAGGGGCTGGAGGAGGTTACAGAGATAGGGAGGGGGTGTAGGGGTCGGAGGGGGTTACAGAGATAGGGAGGGGGTGGAGGGGCTGGAGGAGGTTACAGAGATAGGGAGGGGGTGTAGGGGCTGGAGTGGGTTACAGAGATAGAGAGGGAGTGTAGGGGCTGGAGGAGGTTACAGAGATAGGGAGGGGAGTAGGGGCTGGAGGAGGTTACAGAGATAGGGAGGGGAGTAGGGGCTGGAGGGGGTGACAGAGATACGGAGGGGAGTAGGGGTTGGAGGGGGTTACAGAGATAGGGATGGGAGTAGGGGCTGGAGGAGATTAAAGAGATAGGGAGGGGGTGTAGCGGCTGGAGGGGGTTACAGAGATAGGGAGGGGTGTAGGGGCTGGAGGAGGTTACAGAGATAGGGAGGGGGTGTAGGGGCTGGAGTGGGTTACAGAGATAGGGAGGGGCTGGAGGGGGTACAGAGATAGGGAGGGGGTGTAGGGGCTGGAGGGTGTTACAGAGATAGGGAGGGGGTGTAGGGGCTGGAGGAGGTTACAGTGATAGGGAGGGGTTGTAGGGGCTGGAGGGGGTTACAGAGATAGGGAGGGGTGTAGGGACTGGAGGAGGTTACAGAGAGAGGGGGAGTAGGGGCTGGAGGGGGTTACAGAGATAGGGAGGGGGTGTAGGGGCTGGAGGAGGTTACAGAGATAGGGAGGGGTGTAGGGGCTGGAGGGGGTTACAGAGAGAGGGGGAGTAGGGGCTGGAGGGGGTTACAGAGATAGGGAGGGGGTGTAGGGGCTGGAGGAGGTTACAGAGATAGGGAGGGGGTGTAGGGGTTGGAGGGGGTTACAGAGATAGGGAGGGGGTGTAGGGGCTGGAGGAGGTTACAGAGACAGCGAGGGGGTGTAGGGGCTTGAGGGGGTGACAGAGATAGGGAGGGGGTGTAGGGGCTGGAGGGGGTGACAGAGATAGGGAGGGGGTGTAGGGGCTGGAGTGGGTTACAGAGATAGAGAGGGAGTGTAGGGGCTGGAGGAGGTTCCAGAGATAGGGAGGGGAGTAGGGGTTGGAGGAGGTTACAGAGATAGGGATGGGAGTAGGGGCTGGAGGAGGTTACAGAGATCGGGAGGGGGTGTAGGGGCTGGAGTGGGTTACAGAGATAGGGAGGGAGTGTAGGGGCTGGAGGAGGTTCCAGAGATAGGGAGGGGAGTAGGGGTTGGAGGAGGTTACAGAGATAGGGATGGGAGTAGGGGCTGGAGGAGGTTACAGAGATCGGGAGGGGGTGTAGGGGCTGGAGTGGGTTACAGAGATAGGGAGGGAGTGTAGGGGCTGGAGGAGGTTACAGAGATAGGGAGGGGGTGTAGCGGCTGGAGGGGGTTACAGAGATAGGGAGGGGTGTAGGGGCTGGAGGAGGTTACAGAGATAGGGAGGGGGTGTGGGGGCTGGAGTGGGTTACAGAGATAGGGAGGGGGTGTAGGGGCTGGAGGAGGTTACGGAGATAGGGAGGGGGTGTAGGGGCTGGAGGAGGTTACAGAGATAGGGAGTGGGTGTAGCGGCTGGAGGGGGTTACAGAGATAGGGAGGGGTGTAGGGGGTGGAGGGGGTTACAGAGATAGGGAGGGGAGTAGGGGCTGGAGGAGATTACAGAGATAGGGAGGGGAGTAGGGGCTGGTGGAGGTGACAGAGATAGGGAAGGGGTGTAGGGGCTGGAGGGGGTTACAGAGATAGGGAGGGGAGTAGGGGCTGGAGGAGGTTACAGGGATAGGGTGGGGTGTAGGGGCTGGAGGGGGTTACAGAGATAGGGAGGGGGTGGAGGGGCTGGAGGAGGTTACAGAGATAGGGAGGGGAGTAGGGGCTGGAGGAGGTTACAGAGATAGGGAGGGGAGTAGGGGCTGGAGGAGGTTACAGAGATAGGGATGGGAGTAGGGGCTGGAGGAGATTACAGAGATAGGGAGGGGGTGTAGCGGCTGGAGGGGGTTACAGAGATAGGGAGGGGGTGTAGGGGTTGGAGGGGGTTACAGAGATAGGGAGGGGGTGTAGGGGCTGGAGGAGGTTACAGAGATAGGGAGGGTAGTAGGGGTTGGAGGAGGTTACAGAGATAGGGATGGGAGCAGGGGCTGGAGGAGATTACAGAGATAGGGAGGGGGTGTAGCGGCTGGAGGGGGTTACAGAGATAGGGAGGGGTGTAGGGGCTGGAGGAGGTTACAGAGATAGGGAGGGGGTGTAGGGGCAGGAGTGGGTTCCAGAGATAGGGAGGGGGTGTAGGGGCTGGAGGAGGTTACAGAGATAGGGACTGGGTGTCGCGGCTGGAGGGGGTTACAGAGATAGGGAGGGGTGTAGGGGGTTACAGAGATAGAGAGGGGGAGTAGGGGCTGGAGGGGGTTACAGAGATAGGGAGGGGTTGTAGGGGATGGAGGAGGTTACAGAGATAGGGAGGGGAGGGACTGGTGGAGGTGACAGAGATAGGGAAGGGGTGTAGGGGCTGGAGGGGGTTACCGAGATAGGGAGGGGAGTAGGGGCTGGAGGAGATGACAGGGATAGGGAGGGGGTGTAGGGGCTGGAGGGGGTTAGAGAGATACGGAAGGGAGTAGGGGCTGGAGGGGGTGACAGAGCTAGGGAGGGGAGTAGGGGCTGGAGGAGGTTACAGAGATACGGAGGGGAGTAGGGGTTGGAGGAGGTTACAGAGATAGGGAGGGGGTGTAGGGGCTGGAGGAGGTTACAGAGATAGGGAGGGGAGTAGGGGTTGGAGGAGGTTACAGAGATAGGGATGGGAGTAGGGGCTGGAGGAGGTTACAGAGATAGGGAGGTGGTGTAGGGGCTGGGGGAGGTTACAGAGATAGGGAGGGGCATATGGGTATGGAGGGTGTGACAGAGATAGTGAGGCGATGTAGGGACTGGAGGGGGTGACAGAGATAGGGAGGAGGTGTAGGGGCTGGAGGAGGTTACAGAGATAGGGAGGGAGTGTAGGGGCTGGAGGAGGTTACAGAGATAGGGAAGGAGTGTAGGGACTGGAGAGGTGACAGAGATAGGGAGGGGGTATAGGGGCTGGATGAGGTAACAGAGATAGGGAGGGGGTGTAGGGGCTGGAGGGGGTTACAGAGATACGGAAGGGAGTAGGGGTTGGTGGAGGTTACAGAGATATGGAGGGGGTGTAGGGCCTGGAGGAGGTTACAGAGATAGGGAGGGGGTGTAGGGGGTGGAGAGGTGACAGAGATAGAAAGGGGGTATAGGGGCTGGAGGAGGTGACAGAGATAGGGAAGGGGTGTAGGGGCTGGAGGGGGTTACCGAGATAGGGAGGGGAGTAGGGGCTGGAGGAGATGACAGGGATAGGGAGGGGGTGTAGGGGCTGGAGGGGGTTAGAGAGATACGGAAGGGAGTAGGGGCTGGAGGGGGTGACAGAGCTAGGGAGGGGAGTAGGGGCTGGAGGAGGTTACAGAGATACGGAGGGGAGTAGGGGTTGGAGGAGGTTACAGAGATAGGGAGTGGGTGTAGAGGCTGGTGGAGGTTATAGAGATAGGGAGGGGGTGTAGGGGCAGGAGGGGGTTACAGTGATAGGGAGGGAGTGTAGGGGCTGGAGGGGGTTACAGAGATTGGGAGGGGGTGTAGGGACTGGAGGAGGTTACAGAGATAGGGAGGGGTGTAGGGACTGGAGGGGGTTACAGAGATAGGGAGGGGGTGTAGGGGCTGGAGGAGGTTACAGAGATAGGGAGCGGGTGTAGGGGCTGGAGGGGGTTACAGAGATAGGGAGGGGCTGTAGGGGGTTACAGAGATAGGGAACAGGTGTATGGGCTGGAGGAGGGTACAGATAGGGAGGGGGTGTAGGGGCTGGAGTAGGTTACAGAGATAGGGAGGGGGTGTAGGGGCTGGAGGGGGTTACAGAGATAGGGAGGGGCTGTAGGGGCTGGAGGGGGTTACAGAGATAGGGAGGGGCTGTAGGGGCTGGAGGGGGTTACAGAGATAGGGAGGGGGTGTAGGGTCTGGAGGAACTGCCAAAGACGGAGGAAACTGGTGCTCAGTATTGATGCACATTTCCTGGTTTGGACAGGCCGAGTGGATTGTCTGTTCGTGCCAACACTTCAAGTGACTGGATGATCAACGGCCCCTCAGCTCGAACATTCCAGCTCTGTTCACTCGGCCATTTTGTTGACGAACTGTCATTGCAGCCATGTTGCTTTGCGCCTGGAGTTGGGGCCTTCTCTGGCATTTCAAGCCTGTCATCTTGGCACCAAACAGTCTTCACAAATACTCAGCTAAATTGGAGGCTGAAGTACAAAGTCGCATCGAATATCAAATGAACATCCCATACCCACAGCCTGGTCGATAAACACTCTGTGTGAGATGGAGCCCTGTCAGGTTAATTAAAACTGTTCAGGGTGCTGTCTAATATTCTATATTGAGTTACCACCATGACCCTGTCTTTGCCAAATGGAGAGCAGACAACGTCAGTTTGGGAACAGCCACGTTCCCCTTTGCCAACACCAGCGCCTCATGGTCCTCGCTCTCGGAATTTACCTGTTTGCCAAGGAATTCCATCTCATTCACATTTGGAAAGTTCCTCTAGCCCAGGCTCTCACATTCCACGCGGAAGGTACTTGAGTAGGCCAATCCCCTTCGCCAGGCTCCCTCAGCGCATGCATACGGCAGCTGACACACATACTCTCACACTCACACATACACTCACACACACGCACGCACACACTCACACACATGCGCACACACACACATTCACTCTCACACACACTCATACTCACATGCACGCACATACACACACACACACACACATACTGTCACACACACACACTCACACATGCACACACACTCGCACACATTCACTCACGCACACACATTCACACACACACACAATCACACACGCACACATACAGTCACACACACACACACATGCACACACACACACACACACTCACGCACACACATTCACACTCACACACACACAAACACACTCTCTCTCTCTCTCACACACAATCACACACACACACTCGCACACAGATGCAGACACAAACACAACGTCATACACAGCTCAGGTACTGAGGCCCACACCCCTCACTGTAACACTCTCTGATATACCCCACACCCCTCACTGTAACACTCTCTGATATACCCCACACCACTCACTGTAACACTCTCTGATATACCCCACACCCCTCACTGTAACACTCTCTGATATACCCCACACCCCTCACTGTAACACTCTCTGATATACCCCACACCCCTCACTGTAACACTCTCTGATATACCCCACACCCCTCACTGTAACACTCTCTGATATACACCACACCCCTCACTGTAACACTCTCTGATATACCCCACACCCCTCACTGTAACACTCTCTGATATACCCCACACCCCTCACTGAAACACTCTCTGATATACCCCACACCCCTCACTGTAACACTCTCTGATATACCCCACACCCCTCACTGTAACACTCTCTGTTATACCCCACACCCCTCACTGTAACACTCTCTGATATACACCACACCCTTCACTGCAACACTCTCTGATATACCCCACACCCCTCACTGTAACACTCTCTGTTATACCCCACACCCCTCACTGTAACACTCTCTGATATACCCCACACCCTTCACTGTAACACTCTCTGATATACCCCACACCCCTCACTATAACACTCTCTGATATACCCCACACCCCTCACTGTAACACTCTCTGATATACCCCACACCCTTCACTGTAACACTCTCTGATATACCCCGCACCCCTCACTGTAACACTCTCTGATATACCCCACACCCCTCACTGTAACACTCTCTGGTATACCCCACACCCCTCACTGTAACACTCTCTGATATACCCCACACCCCTCACTGTAACACTCTCTGATATACCCCACACCCTTCACTGTAACACTCTCTGATATACCCCGCACCCCTCACTGTAACACTCTCTGATATACCCCACACCCCTCACTGTAACACTCTCTGGTATACCCCACACCCCTCACTGTAACACTCTCTGATATACCCCACACCCCTCACTGTAACACTCTCTGGTATACCCCACACCCCTCTAACTCCTTCCAATTTTTATAGATGCAACATGGAAAGAATCCCATCTGGATGTATTGAGATAACAAAGTGTGAAGCTGGATGAACACAGCAGTCCAAGCCCAAAATGTCAGCTTTTGTGCTCCTAAGATGCTGCTTGGACTGCTGTGTTCATCCATTCCTCACACTTTGTTATCTCAAGATTCTCCAGCATCTGCAGTTCCCATTTTCCCATCTGGATGTATCACAGCTTGCTTTGGCAACTGGTCTGCGAAAGACCATAAGAAACCACAGAGAGTCGTGAGCACAGCCCAGTCCATCACACAAACCAACCTCATCCAGCTACACACTTTGTTATCTCTCATCCATTGACTCCATCTACACTTCGCTCTGCCTTAGGAAGGCAGCGAGCATCATCACAGACCCCTCCCACCCTGGTTATAATCTCTTCTAATCTCTTCCACTGGGCAGAAGGTACAAAGGTTTGAAAACACGTACAAACAGATTGAAGAGCAGCTTCTTCCTCGCTGGTATCAGGTTTCTGAACAGACCTCTCATACATTACAGTTGACCTTTCTCTGCACCTTCCCTGTAGCTGTAACACTACATCCTGTATTCCGTTCTATTGCTCTGATGTATTTATGGAAGGTTGGATTTGTCCGGTTAGCACGCAAAATGATATTTTCCCCTGTATCTCAGTACATGTGACAATAACCACAATATACTGATGCCATGGACTGATGAACAACCTTAAAGGAATCCTTTAACCATCTGAGGAAGAAGGTGGGAGATGGGGTCACTTGAGAATGGTAGTTAGAAAGCATTGCTTCGCATGTAGAGTACCTGAAGAAGACCACACCTTGGAGTAACGCGCATAGTTCTGTCTAAGCAACAAACCCTTTGCCATAGAGGGAGTTTAGCAGACAGTTGCCAGAGTGAGTTATGGCTAAGCAGAACAGCATCTTATTGTTTATTCATATACGGGCCGTGGGCTGTTGCTGACTGGGCCCAGCATTTATTGTCCCCCATCCCTAACTGCCCCCTTGGGGTGGTGGTGGGGAGCTGCCTCCTTGAACCGCTGCAGTCCGTGTGCTGTAGGTAGACCCACGATGCCTCTTAGGGGGGAATTCCAGGATTGTGACCCAGCGACACTGAAGGAACGGCCGATATATTTCCCAGTCGGGATGGGGAGGGGCTCGGAGGGGAACTTGCAGGGGGTGGTGTTCCCATGTACCTGCTGCCCCTTGTCCTTGAAAATGGGGTTGCAGGTAGACAGGGCGGTGAGGAAGGTGTTTGGGACGCTGGCCTTTATTGGTCAGTGCATTGAGTGTAGGAGTTGGGAGGTCATTTTGTAGATGCACAGGACATTGGTTAAGGCCACTTTTGGAATATTGCATTCAATCCTGGTCTCTCTGCTACAGGAAGGATGTTGTGAAACTTGAAAGGGTTCAGAAAAAAAATTACAAGGATGTTGCCAGGGTTGGAAGGTTTGAGCTACAGGGAGAGGCTGAATAGGCTGGGACTATTTTCCCTGGAGCGTCGGAGGCTAATGGGGGGACCTTATAGAGGTTTATACAATGGTGAGGGGCATGGATAGGGTGAATAGACAAGGTCTTTTCCCCAGGGTAGGGGGGAGTCCAAAACTAGAGGGGCATAGGTTTAAGGTGAGGTGGGGAAAGATTTAAAAGGGGCCTAAGGGGCATCTTTTTCACACAGAGGGTGGTGCGTGTATGGAAGGAGCTGCCAGAGGAAGTGGTGGAGGCTGGTACAGTTACAGCATTTAAAAGGCATCTGGATGGGGACATGAATAGGAAGGGATTAGAGGGATATGGGACACATGCTGGGAAATGGGACTGGATTAATTTAGGAAAGCAGGTCGGCACAGACAGGTTGGACGGAAGGGCCTATTTCCATGTTGGAAAGCTCTGACTCTCAGAGTCTAATGATGACTGTGAATCCTTCATTGATTGTCAGAAAAAAACCCATCTGGGTCACAAAGGGAGGGAAACAGTGATCCTTACTTGGTCTGCAGAGACCCACAACAATGTGATCGACTCTTAACTGCCATCTGGGCTACTGGTTGTAAACTTTAGCCTTTGCCAGCGATGCCCTCTTCCCATCAATCATAGCATCCTTACAGTGTTGGAGCAGGCTGTTCAGCCCATCAAGTCTACACTGACCCTCCAAAGAGCAACGCAACCCGACTCACCCCCTACCTTATCGGCATACCCCTGCACTTCCCATGGCTTACCACCGAGGCCGCACACTACAGGGTAATTTAGCACAGCCGATCCAGCCTAACCTGCAAACCTTTGGACTGTGGAGATGAAGCTGCAGCACCCAGAGGGAACCCCACACAGACCCACTGTGAATGTACAAACTCCTCACAGGCAGTCGCCCAAGGGTGGGATCGAACCCAGGTCCCTGGCGCCATGACACAGCAGCGTTAACCACTGAGCCACCCCGAAGGAAATAGGAAAAAAATCAGAGCGTGCAAGCAAGCAAAACACCACCTCCAAACTAATCAAAAATAGAAACAGTGCAGTTGACATCCGAACGTTGCAATTCTGAAGCAGGGGTAATATAATTTTCCAATCGAAGTCCCTACGCACCAGAAAATCAAATTGCTCAACCATTTCAGTTGGAACTAAAGTGGCAGCATTTAAAATTCAGAGAGAATGCTACACATTTCTCTGTCTCAACACTGCTAAACATATTCTTAAATGCGTTATCCTCTCAGATAACACACTCAGCAAAAAGTAAAACTTACCCGACGAAATTGACAGGCTGCTGCTTAAGCCTCTTACCAGAGAAATCGTATTAAAGTTACACTTCAGACTAATCTCATTTGGAATGCTTTCGTTTCTCTTAAAGAGTGGAATAATTTACGGGCTATTGATAAAAAGTTTAACACAACAAATATATCCGAGCCGGAATTCAAAAATACAAACGCTTTCGGATGGGATGGTGAGGTGAATTAAAAGAAAGGAGTTCCTGTGGCCGGACTTCAGAGTGGAAATGCCACCTCGTGCCAGAGAAGGTGGCATCTGGGTTTCGCTTGCTCTGGGATTCACCGATTGGCCTGTCAGATTAATCATGTGGCCTTTGTCCAGGTAGGTAGGACAGACTCGGCTCAGAGGTGGACCACCTCGCCCCCAGAACCGAAGGCTCGTTAAAACTCTCCGGCCTGCGACTGAGCAGATGCCAGGCTCTAGCTCACCCCCTTTGCCCACCAACTGACGTCACCTTTGCATTGTTGAAAATAAGCAAAGTTCTTCTCCCTTCTTCATGAGAGTGACCCCAACATCTCACCCCACCTCGCTCTGACACAATGCTGTTCAATAAGGCACAAGCGTATCTTAACAGGCACCTAGACACAAACGCTTTGAACCATGAATGCCATGTTGACATCTGACTAGCTTCACTTTGTTAGCTTGGCTTCCTCTTGGCCTTTTTGTCAAGTTTGACAACACATGTTGTGTACAGCCGTGTCAAATCTGTTTGGGATATTCTTAGGAAAAAGGCGGATGTTGTGTCACATCTCGTGTGTCAGTGTGGCTCCAAAAGATGAGCTCTTGATATGGCCATGTGGCACGGACGGTACCAAAGTTCTCAGTCCCCATCTCAACTGGGGCCACTTGAAGCATGCCATGCTGAGGGAAGTGCTCAGCTCAATATTGTCTTGGGTGCTCGTATTTATTATTTGTTGGATGTGGGCTGGGCCAGCATTTATTGCCCCCTTCCCTAAATGCCCAAGAGGGCAGTTGACTATAATGGAAATCGACCTCGTTGCCAAGGGTCTGGAGTCACGTATAGGCCAGACCGGGTAAGGATGGCAGTTTCTTTCCCTAAAGGCGAACCAGACGTGTTTTTTTGTCGGGTTGTTGGCTTGCTCGCTTGTGCTGGCTCAGTTTTTGTTCAGATGTTTTGTCTCCATGCTAGGTAACATCATCAACGATGTTCCAGGCTTCATCAGAGGCCTGATTGATGATGTATTGACTGATTTTCTTTTTTCTGAAGAAGGGTCTAGGCCCGAGACATCAGCCTTCCTGCTCCTGAGATGCTGCTTGGCCTGCTGTGTTCATCCAGCCCCACACCTTGTTCTCTCTTCATCAGAGACCTGAATGAAGCGTGGAGATGATAACATCTGAATGTGAGCCAAGGCAGCTTGACGAGCAAGTTAACAACCACACCCATAATCCATGCTACAGATCTTTGTTGAAAAGAGTATTTTTTTTCCCCTAACAATTGGTGATAGTTAACTCCAGTTTTATATTAAAGGAACAAATTCAGGTTCCGCTGCAGTAGGATTGGAACCCTACTCTCCAAGTTACTTGCACCTCACTGGGACGGGTGACCTAGCAATAACATGGTGGAACATGGTAGCTCAGTGGTTAGCACTGCTGCCTCACGGTGCCAGGGACCCGGGTTCGATCCCACCCTCGGGCGACCGTCTGTGTGGAGTTTGCACATTCTCCCCGTGTCTGCGAGGGTTTCCTCCGGGTGCTCTGGTTTCCTCCCGCAGTCTAAAGATGTGCAGGTTAGGGTGGGTGGGACATGGGTAGATGCCAGGACGTGGATAGGTCTGGGTAGGATGCTCTTTGGAGGTTCGGCGTGGAGGTGATGGGCTGAATGGCCTGCTTCCACACTGTCGGGATTCTAGAAAACACCACTAGGCCATCGCCATCCCTTTACCGGGACAGTACCACCTTACCCTAGTCTAGCCCTGTTGCCAACCTCAGTATTGCTCCCACCCACTCTTTGCAAACAAATACCCCAGCAAAAGGCCCCACTGTGGGGGCAGATTGCCTATCAAAAAACACTAGCCACCCTCACTCTAGGGACGTACCCCCTCCCGGAATGTAAAACAGAGAACAACCGGTTGCTGGAGAACTGAAACAAAGCAGAGAAATCGCTGGAGAAACTCAGCAGGCCTGGCAGAAGCGAGAGGTGCGGCGTTCCTCCTTCAGGACTTGCATCCCCTTTTCCCACCTCCCTACTCCTGAGCAGACTGATCACCGGAGCGCGAATTCCCTGCCTCCTTCTCTGACATGGCCCTGACATACTGAACAACTTTCCAGCTTTATTCCTGTCCCGCAACCCTGCGCTCCGACTCGACAGCTATCTCAGGATTAGCCAGTGAGCCAAACAAATGTCTCAGGAAGCTCTCGAAAAGCATCGTTCTGTTTTGTCTGTGCTGCAGAAATTGTACACCCTGCTGTAAAATTTCATCACCAACTCCAGTGGAGACTTAAGGGGGTGCACATCAGTGCCACTGTGGAAGACAGGAGTGCCATCTATGTCAGCTTCTCAGAGACAAGGTAGTTTGTTGCATTAGGCTGGGACTCTGTCGATTGGAGAGCTCTCTCGCTGAGACGCAGCTCCTGCAACGAACTCCCGCTGGGCTCTGAAGCTAGAGCCACAGGATGTCAAAAATCGGGACTTAGCTCGGCAAACGCAGAGAGGCACTCAGCGTGGTGGGCTGAGCAATCGGGGACAGGCCAGGTTCCATGAAAGGAAGTGAGGGAGGACGGAGGACGAGGTGTTCCAGGTTGACGCATTAGGCTGGAGACAGAACAAGAGCGATGACAAAAGGAGGTGAGGGCTCGATGTAACAAGACTCTGGTCAGACCACATTCGGAATATTGTGAGCGGCTTTGAGCCCCGTATCTAAGGAAGGATGTGCTGCCCTAGGAGGGGAGTCCGTGGAGGTTTACAAGAATGATCCTGAGGATGAAAGGCATGTCACATGAGGAGCGGTTGAGGACTCTGGGTCTCTACTTGATGGAGTTTGGAAGAATGATGGGGGTAGAATCTGACTGAAACTTACTGAGTGGCCTGGATAGAGTGGGCGTGGAGAAGATGTTTCCATCAGTAGGAGAGACTAGGACCCACGTGCACAGCCTCAGGGCGAAGGGATGACCTTTTAGAACTGAGAAGGGGAGGAATTTCTTCAGCCAGAGGGAGGTGACTCTGTGGGACTTATTACCCCAGAGGGCTGTAGGGGCCAAGTCATTGAGGGGCTTTAGGACAGACACAGATGTTTTATTGATTGGTCAGGGGGTGAAAGGTTACTGGGAGAAGGCATGACAGTCAGGGTCACATGAGGAAACAGGCTTGATGGGTGAATGGCCTAATTCTGCTCCGATATTTTGAGGAGGTGTCAAAGGCAATGACGTGGTGGCAATGTCACTGAACAAGGAGGTGGGGGAGGGAACAGTGTAGAGGGAGCTTTACTCTGTATCTAACCCCGTGCTGTCCCTGTCCTGGGGAGTGTTTGATAGGGGGACAGTGTAGAGGAAGCTTTACTCTGTATCTAACCCTGTGCTGTCCCTGTCCTGAGGAGTGTTTGATAGGGGGACAGTGTAGAGGAAGCTTTACTCTGTATCTAACCCCGTGCTGTCCCTGTCTGGGGAGTTTTTGATGGGGGACAGTGTAGAGGGAGCTTTACTCTGTATCTAACCCTGTGCTGTCCCTGTCTGGGGAGTTTTTGATGGGGGACAGTGTAGAGGAAGCTTTACTCTGTATCTAACCCTGTGCTGTCCCTGTCTGGGGAGTGTTTGATGGGGGACAGTGTAGAGGGAGCTTTACTCTGTATCTAACCCTGTGCTGTCCCTGTCTGGGGAGTGTTTGATGGGGGACAATGCAGAGGAGGCTTTACTCTGTATCTAACCCCGTGCTGTCCCTGTCTGGGGAGTTTTTGATGGGGGACAGTGTAGAGGGAGGCTTTCTCAACACCGCCTCTATGTCGAGTAAATTATCCCCAGTCCTTTATTTCCAATTTTTTGTTTGGAAATGCCCGGTCTGATATTATTTTTTGTGTTTGTATAATAGACCATAATCCAGATACATGTAGGTGCTCATGACTTCAAACATAGAAACATAGGAGATAGGAGCAGCAGGAGGCCATTCGGCCCTTTGAGCCTACTGCACCATTCTTCACGATCATGGCTGACTGTCCAACTCAATTGCCTAATCCTGTTTTCTTCCCATAACCCTTGATCCCATCCCCCCCCCAATCCAGTGCTATATTTAGTCGGCTCTTGAATACATTCAATGTTTTAGCATCAACTACTTCCTGTGGTAATGAATTCTACAGGCTCACCACTCTTTAGGTGAAGAAATGTCTCCTCATCTCTGTCTTAAATGGTCTGCCCCAAATCCTCAGACTGTGATCCCTGGTTCTGGACACATCCACCATCGGGAACATCCTCCCTGCACCTACGCTGTTAGAATTTTATAAATCCCTATGAGATCATTCCGCTGAACTCCAGCAAAAACAATCTAACCTAATCAATCTCTCCTCATATATCAGTCCTGCCATCCCTAGAATCAGCCTGGTAAACCTTCGCTGCACCCCATCGAGAGCAAGAGCATCCTTCTTCAGAAAAGGAGACCAAAACTGCACACCATATTCCAGGTGTGGTCTCACCAAGGCCCTGTATAACTGCTACAACACATCCCTGCTCATGTACTCGAAACCTCCCGCAATGAAGGCCAACATACCATTTGCCTTCTTTACCGCCTGCTACACCTGCATGCTTCCCTTCAGCAACTGGTGCACAAGGACACCCAGGTCCCACTGCTCACTCCCCGTCTCCCAATTTACAGCCATTCAGGTAGTGATCTGCTTTCTTGTCTTTGCTTCTGAAGTGAATAACTTCACATTTTGTTCCCTCATCCAAATCATTAACACGTTGTAAATAACTGGTGTCCCAGGACCGATCCCGGTTGCACCCCACTAGTTACTGCCTGTCAATTTGAAAAGGACCCATTAAATCCTACTTTCTGCTTCCTCTCTGCCAACCAGTTTTCTATCCATCTCAATACACTTGCCCCGATCCCATGCGCTTTAATTGTATACATTAATCTCTTATGCGGGACTTGTCAAACACTTTCTGAAAGTCCAAATATACTTCATCAACCTGTTTCCTCTTGTCAACTCTACCAGTTACATCTTCATAGAATTCCAACAAATTTGTCGAGCATGATTTCCCCTTCATAAATCCATGCTGACTCTTTCTGATCCTGCCACTGCATTCTAAATGCTCTGCTATGAAATCCTTGACAATGGATTTGAGAATTTTCCCCATTACCAATGTTAAGCTCACTGGTCTATAATTTCTTGTTTCCTCTTTACCTCCCTCTTTGAAAATCTTTGGTCTCCACACAGTCTGTATCCCTCTATTCCCTGCCCATTCATTACCTGTCCTGATGCCTCTGAACTGTTGCTATCGTAAATGCATCCACCAGCCCCTCTGGCAACATGTTCCAGGCACTTGCCACCCTCTGTGTAAAAAACTTACACCTCACATCTCCTTTAAACTCACCCCCTTTTACCTTCAACCCACGTCCCCACGTCATTGACATTTCTACCCCCCCGGGGGTGTGGGGGGAAAGGTAATTGATCCTTTCTATCAGGGCCTGTTGTAATTTTGTAAACTTCCCTCAGGTCACCCACCCTCAGCCTTCAGGTGAAAACAAACCACGTTTGTCTAATCTCTCCTCATAGTTAATACCCTCCAAACCAGGCAACATCCTGGTAAACTGTTTCTGTACCCTCTCCAAAGCCCCCATCTCCTTACGGTAGTGTGGTGACCCGGAAGTGGATGCAATATTCCAAACGTGGCCTCACTAAAAATACTACACAGCTGCAGCATGACTTGCCAAGTTTTATACTCAATGCCGTGAGCCTTCTTGACCACCTTATCCACTCGTGTTGCCACTTTCAGGGATCTGTGGGCCTGTGCGCCTAGATCCCTCTGCGTGTGATGCTTCTGAGGGTTCTGCCACTCCCTGTATACTTCCTTCCTGCATTCGACCTTCCAAAATACATCACCTCACATTTGTCCGGATTACTCCAGCTGTCATTTCTCTGCTCAAGTATCCAGCCTCTCTATGTCCTGCTGTATCCTCTGGCAATCGTCCTCATATCCACAGCTCTCCCCATAATCTTTTTAAGCTGAGTAATCAGCCTACCTATACATTTAGAGGGCTGCAGATAGAGCAATGGAGAACAGGGGCTTGGGTTAGACATGATGGGTGAAATGACCTCCGAATGCACCGTAAAATTCCATAATTCGAGGAAGGCTGATGGAATGCTGGCCTCTATATTCAGAGGGGCTGCAGTACAGCAGTGGGGAGGGGGGCTGCCCGGGAATGGAAGGCAGGTTTGAGAGACACAGAGGTCCAGGTTAGACTGTACCAGTTCAGGATGACCCATGTCAGCATGGGGATAACGGCCCTTTGGAGGGAGTGCGCTGCAGGTTTCACTAGCGATAGCACCTTACGACGGAAGTGAGTTAGTGAGGGATGGCCTCACTGAATTCCTCACAGGAAATTGGGGCGGCACGGTGGTTCAGGGGTTAGCACTGCTGCCTCACGGCGTCAGGGACCCGGGTTCGATCCCACCCTCGGGCGTCTGTCTGTGTGGAGTTTGCACATTCTCCCCATGTCTGTATGGGGTTCGCTCCGATTTCCTCCCACAGTCCAAAGATGTGCGGGTTACGGTGGATTGGCCGTGCTAAATTGTCCCATAGTGCCCAGGGATTTGCGGGTTAGGGTGGATTGGCCGTGCTAAATTGTCCCATAGTGCCCAGGGATGTGCAGGTTAGGGTGGATTGGCCGTGCTAAATTGTCCCATAGTGCCCAGGGATGTGCAGGTTAGGGTGGATTGGCCGTGCTAAATTGTCCCATAGTGCACAGGGATGTGCGAGTTAGGGTGGATTGGCCGTGCTAAATTGGCCCATGGTGCCCAGGGATGTGCAGGTTAGGGTGGATAGGCCGTGCTAAATTGCCCCATAGTGCCCAGTCATGTGCGCGTTAGAGTGGATTGGCTATGCTAAATTGCCCAGAAATGTGCAGGCCATGTGGGTCGCCCATGGGAATTAATTTACCAAGTTGGCAAGAAATGCAGACGGCAGAGTCAGAGAAAATAAAGAAGGGTCCCAGCCCGAAACACCAACTTTCCTGCTCCTCTGATGCTCCCTGGCCTGCTTTGTGCTCCTGCAACTCCACACTGTATCATCTTAGCCATGGGAAACGCAGGATCGAGGGTTAGAATGGGGGATTGGGTATGATGCTGTTCAGTGTGGACTTGATGGGCTGAATGGCCTGTTTCCACTGCGCAAGGATGCTATGAACAGGCAACGATTCAGTTGGAGAGGGAGGGGGAAGGAAGAGTTGGGCGTTGCTGCATTTATAAATCTGCAGATTTGGAATGTCTACTGGAGAGGAGCTCCTGGGCTGTCCACGTTAATGCGGACATTAGCACAGTTCTTTAATCTTGACAGCTCAGGGGTTCTTGGGCTGCAATGGTAGTATCGCTAGCTCAGAGCCAGGACACTGAGGAGGGGGTGTTAAATTCACACCTGATCCTGAGGTGTGTTACAACATCTCTGAACAGAATAATTGGAATAGATTAAAATATGGACCAGATATCAGTTTGGCAGACGGCCCATCTCACTGAATGACAGAGATGTGAGTGGAAATATATTACGCTATGAAGAGTGGGGAGTAAGCTGGGTTCCCCTTGGGCACAGCTGGCATTAGTGACTGAGCTGCTCAGCTCTCACTGCGATCAAACTCTTCAATTATTCTGTTTGCAGGGATCGCCCTGACTGTGGAAAGCGAGCAACTCAGCCCAGGTGGGGCACAAAGGTTAAGGCGGAGAGTTTGGCTTTCAGCACAGAAAGCCAGCCACACATTCTCTACCCGTTCCACAGACTGCGCAGGTGGCTAATACTAACGGAGAACCGCACTGTCAGAGGGTCAGTGCTGAGGAAGTGGGCACTGTCGGAGGGTCAGTGCTGAGGGAGAACCGCACTGTCAGAGGGTCAGTGCTGAGGGAGTGGGCACTGTCGGAGGGTCAGTGCTGAGGAAGTGGGCACTGTCGGAGGGTCAGTGCTGAGGGAGTGGGCACTGTCAGAGGGTCAGTACTGAGGGAGTGGGCACTGTCGAAGGGTCAGTGCTGAGGGAGTGGGCACTGTTGGAGGGTCAGTGCTGTGGGAGTGGGCACTGTCAGAGGGTCAGTGCTGAGGGAGTGGGCACTGTTGGAGGGTCAGTGCTGTGGGAGTGGGCACTGTCAGAGGGTCAGTGCTGAGGGAGTGGGCACTGTTGGAGGGTCAGTGCTGAGGGAGTGGGCACTGTTGGAGGGTCAGTGCTGTGGGTGTGGGCACTGTCAGAGGGTCAGTACTGAGGGAGTGGGCACTGTCGGACGGTCAGTGCTGAGGGAGTGGGCACTGTTGGAGGGTCAGTGCTGTGGGAGTGGGCACTGTCAGAGGGTCAGTGCTGAGGGAGTGGGCACTGTTGGAGGGTCAGTGCTGCAGGAGAGGGCACTGTCAGAGGGTCAGTGCTGAGGGAGTGGGCACTGTTGGAGGGTCAGTGCTGCAGGAGAGGGCACTGTCGGAGGGTCAGCGCTGAGGGAGCGCCGTGCTGTCAGAGGATCAGTGCTGAGGGAGCTCCGCACTGTCGGGGGGGTCAGTGCTGAGGGAGTGCCGCGCTGTCAGAGGGTCGGTGCTGAGGGAACGCCGTGCAGTCGGAGGGTCAGTGCTGAGAGATCGCCGCGCTGTCGGAGGGTCAGTGCTGAGGGAGTGCCGTGCAGTCGGAGGTGCAATCTTTAGCAGAGTTGAACATGAGACCCTCCCCCCAACTTTGTGTGCCACCTCTGGTGAAGCTGCTTGGTGTCCCCATTGGCTGGCAGTGGGCTGTGCCAAATCCTGCACCCATGCTCCTGCAAAAAACACTGAGATGAGTCTTCATACCTGGCGGCACCCACATTAATCACGCTGTTAACAAATCCTGAACTTGAACCTCACGGTCCTGTTTGTGGCTCGTTTGTTCAGGCAGACTGTGGGGATAATTAAAACCGAGTAGTTTTCAGCCCTGGATGACCACAGCAGGGCAGGGTGGGGGGGGAATTGGTTACCTATGTTTAACAAATCCCAGCAACGACGCTCTGGCACATGCCAAGCTCTGTGGCATGAGTGTGCGCCTCTAAATCGCAGCTGCTGTCGAGAGTGAAGGTGGCTCTGTCTAATCGGAATAATGAATTAACAGCTATTCTCCATCCGGAACCAAGAGGCCTTTCTCACTCATCCCCTCAGCTCTCTCATGAACAGCTAATCGTCTGAAAAATCAGGCATTAGCCAGCACCAAGAGGCCATTACACCCATTACAGCTGAAAGCGCACACCAACTGCCAAGTCTGGTCTGCTCTCAGATGGCAGCACAGTGTGTGCAGCAGCTCCTTAAATCGAGGGAATTATTTGCTCACGGAGTTGACAGATTGGGTCGGAATTGAGCTGCTTGTCAAACTTGATTCGGTTGCCAGGAAACGGATGAGGCGTTTGAACCGAGGCCACGCAAGACGGGATCCATGTAATTTGGCATCGCAGCATGGCAGGCTGAAGGGCCTGTTCCTGTGCTGTTCTATGTTCCACCGACGAGGCCTGTACTCCTCTCCCGCTCCCATTTTCTCTCTCTCTCTCTCTTTCTCACTCCAGACCCCTCCCAAACTCTCTCTGACGCTACCACCCTCCGAGCCCCAGCACTCTACCACCGACGGCCTTTTGGCACCAGTCTCTGTCACCTCTTCCCCCAACATCTGTCTCTCTCTCTCTCTCTTCCTTCAAGGCAGACGACTCAGGCTGACCTCAACCCAACTCTGGGTGCCCTCTTATTAATCATTCATTCACATGGTGAAGGCAGCGCTGGCTAGGCCGGCACTTAGTGCCCAGGTAAGAGTCAACAGCGTCGCTGCGGGCCTGGAGTCACATGTAGACCTAGACTGGGTAAGGATGGCAGTTTCCTTCCCTAAAAGGAGCTGCCCCTGAGATGTGGCTTGGTGACACATCGGGGACAATTCTCATGAATTTGAGGGCCAAAGGGCCTCCTGCAGAGGTGGCAAAGATGGTACAGAGGCAATTTGTCATTGCTCAGTTTGAGTGTGTGTGTTTTTTTTTCCACAGCGCTCCCTCCATTGCATCCCACCTCCTGGTCTTCGACCTCAGAAGGCCACATGGCTGGCACCTTGTACTGACACTGAAGATAATTCTGCAGATTAATGGGCAAGGGAAAAGTGGCCTTATGGGTATAGAGTCAGGGTCATACAGAACAGAAACAGACCCTTTGGCCCAAGCAGTCCATGCCGACCATAATCCCAAACTAAACTAGTCCCACCTGAGTGCTCCGGGCCCATATTCTCCAAAACTTTCCTATTCATGTACTTATCCAAATGTTGTTTAAATGCTGTAACTGTACCCACACCCACCACTTCCTCTGGAAGCTCATTCCACACACGGACCACTCTCCGTGTAAAATAATTGCCCCTCATGTCCTTTTTAAATCTTTTTCCCTCACCTTAAAAATGTGCCCCCTTGTCTTGAAATCCCCCCACCCTAGGGAAGAGAGACCTACCATTAACTCTATCTATACCCCTCATGATTTTAAAAACCTCGATAAAGTCATCTTTACACTCCAGCGTAGAAAGCCCCCAGCCTCTCCTTATAACTCAAGCCTTCAACATCCTGGTAAATCTCTTCTGAATCCACTCTAGCTTCATCATATCCCTCCTATATGGGACATAGTGCTCCAGAAGAGGTCTCACCAATGTACAACTAGCTACACATATATATATAGAATGACATTGATATGATCTTGTTTCCAAATCCCACCACACCCTTGTTCCCCGCACTCCCCCACCTCCTTAAGGATATCAATGTTGGAGAAGGAGTAGGCCATTCTAGATCATTGACCTCAATGCCACTTCCCCACACCATTCCTTGGGGGTGCTGCAATTAATCGAAACATCCGTTGCTCTCTCAAGCATGGCCTGTGATCCCATTTGGGTCAGAGTCCTGGAATTCTCCTCCCTAAGGGGCATTGTGGGTCCACCCACAGCGCACGGACTGCAGCGGCTCAAGAAGGCAGCTCCCCACCACCTTCTCAGGGGGCCATGGGGAATAAATTCTGGATTCAATATGAACACTGCGGCGAGAAATTCACAGCATCAATCTGCATTGCTGTAGGGCCTTCAACACAGCAAAGGGCGATTCTGAAGCAGGATTGCTGAGAGTGACGAGGGGCTGATGGGGGATTGGTATCTCGGAGGTAGTGACTCGATTTTGTGAGAGTGTGTGACAGAGTCAGAGAGAGAGAGTCACAGAGAGTCAGAGAGAGATAGAGAGAGAAAGAGTCCGAGAGAGAGAGAGAGATAGGGAGAGAGAGAGTCAGAGAGAGAGGGTGAGAGACAGAGACAGAGATAGAGAGCCAGAGACAAGGAGAGAGAGAATCAGAGAGTGAGAGAGTCAGAGAGATGGCCAGGGAGAGAAGGAGAGAGAGAGAGAGAGAGAGAAAGAGAGAGAGAGAGAGAGAGAGAGAGAGAGAGTCAGTGAGAGGGGGAGAGAGTCAGACAGAGGGAGAAAGAGAGTCAGAGAGGTTTAGGAAGGGAATGTCGATTAAAACTGCAGATCTTTTCCAAGCCAGCATTAAGAGAAGTGGCGCGATCTCAGAGGGTGGCAGGAGAGATCACCGAGAACTCTGTGTGTGTGTGTGTGTGTGTGTGTGTGTGTGGGGTGGGGGGGTGCGGGCAGTGGGTCGGGAGAGTGGAAGGATCAGAGCGAGCGACATAAAACATGAGCAGGAAGGAGGTATTATTGAATCAGGTAGAAGGCTCAGGGGAGTCATTCAGGCCTGTATTGGGATTGCTGGAGCGATGGGATGCAGGCTTGAGTGAGAATAGACACGGGAGAAAGTGCCTACAGACACCAGTGAGTTAGAGCGACCCATGGACGCAGTTAATCTTAGGGGCACGACACTGGCTTCCAGCTAACGTCCAAGATGATTCACTTCGTTCACAGCTTCGCTTGGCCTGTTTTACGTGCCCCTTTCTTGGGATGTGGGCATGAGCGGCTCACCTTGGACTGCCAGGTGCCACCTCAGAGGTCAGTGAAGAGTTGAGTTGACTGTGCAGGCTGGAGTTACACAGAGGCCCAAACTGGGTAGATATCCCTCACTAAAAAAAAGGGGGACATCAGCGAAGGCGAACGCTCAAGGGGCTAACTGGTGGCCAACATTGCTGAGCTGAGACTTTGCCTTTTCAGATTTAATTACTGAATTTAAGCCAGAGGGGTTCGAACTAGCTCACAAACTCAGAACAGAAGTGGCTGAGGGAAAGGAGCCCTTGAACATGGAATGGGAGTTCTGCCGTCTCATTAGAGAGAGGCAACTGGAAGTGGTTTAGCCTGAGAGTCACCATGCCACACGTGAGGGGAGAGGTTGAGAAGGAGAGTTTATCACAGATACCTCAGCCACGGATGAGAATTGAACCCACGCTGTGGCAGTGCAGAACCAGCAATCCCATCAGGCTTCACTCAGCCCCTCATTGCTCAGTGAACCTTGTGAACCGACAGTGGCACTGTCGGAGGGTCAGTGCTGAGGGAGCGGGCACTGCCGGAGGGTCAGTGCTGAGGGAGTGGGCACTGTCGGAGGGTCAGTGCTGAGGGAGTGGGCGCTGTCGGAAGGTCAGTGCTGAGGGAGCGGGCACTGTCAGAGGGTCAGTGCTGAGGGAGCGGGCACTGCCGGAGGGTCAGTGCTGAGGGAGTGGGCACTGTCGGAGGGTCAGTGCTGAGGGAGTGGGCACTGTCGGAGAGTCAGTGCTGAGGGAGTGGGCGCTGTCGGAAGGTCAGTGCTGAGGGAGCAGGCGCTGTCAGAGGGTCAGTGCTGAGGGAGTGGGCGCTGTCAGAGGGTCAGTGCTGAGAGAGTGGGCATGGTCCGTCCTAGAAAATCATACAGGACAGCACATCCCCCTCCCTCCTGGATGATATCTGAGAATGGATTGTGCTGTTTATGTTCTGAGGAAGGGTCACCAGACCCGAAAGGTTAACTCTGATTTTTTTGCTTTACAGTTGCTGCCAGGATCTGCTGAGCTTTTCCAGCAACTTCGGTTTTTGTGCTCTTTAGGGCTTAGGTGAATGAGTTTCGCACTTGCGGAAAACACAGACTGGGATCTTTCTGTGCAGTTAGTCGGAGAATGTCCACTCATGGAGGGTATGCCCAGGATCCGAACCTGAGAGTGCCCCACGGCCAGCTCTAATGTATGACCCCAAAATGGGAATTATAACCTTAGACAAATAAGTAGGCATCTCTCTTTCTCCTCACAGCACCCTCAGCCCATCGCTGATGTCCCATTCGTAGAAACATAGAAAATAGGTGAGGGGTAGGCCGTTCGGCCCCTCGAGCCTGCACTACCATTCAGTACGATCATGGCTGATAACACATTGTCAGTATCCTATTCCTGCTCTCTCTCCCGAACCCTTGATCCCTTTAGCTGTAAGGGACACATCAGCTCCCTCTGAACTGGTCCCAACAGCTTCCTGTGTGAAAGAATTCCACAGGTTCACTGCTCTCTGAGTGAAGAAATTCTTCTCCATCTCAGTGCTGATCCCTTGTCACCGCATCGTGTCCCCCCCGCAACCAAATCAGTCAACATGCCCTCGCATAGTACCTCACTGTCAGAAATTTCCCAAAACCAAGCCCGTCACAATACAGCAATTCCAGCACATCTCCACCAGGATTCACTCACCTCCTCCCACCCACAGAAACTGAGAAAATAACAGCAGGAATAGGCCATTCGGCCCCTTCGAGCCTGCTCCTCCATTCAATAGGATCTCGGCTGATCATCCAACAAGGCACCCTTCCTCCTCACCCCTCCACTCCCAGCTTTCGTTCTCATACCCTTTGATCCCTTTAGCCCTAGACTGAAAAGAAGTGATGGCCTCATGGTATTATCGCTGGACTGTTAATCCGGAGACTCCACATTGTTTCCTAGGGACCGGTGCTTAAATCCAGACATGGTGGGAGTTGAACTCAATAAAAATCTGTAATTCAGTATCGGCTAATGACCTTTAATCCATTGACAGTTGATCGGGGAAAAATCTGTCCCCTTTTCGGGAAGGAAACTGCCGCACTGACTTGGTCAGGGCCTACACATGACTCCAGACCCCACAGCAATGTGGTTGACACTTAACTGCCCTCTGGGCAATTAGGGATGGGCAGGAAATGCCAGTGAGGTCCTCATCCTGTGAATGAGTAACAAACAAATCCGACAGTGCAGGTCTCGCTCAGCACTGACCCTCCGACAGTGCTGGCTCCCTCAGCACTGACCCTCCGACAGAGCCCACTCCGTCAGCACTGACCCTCTGACAGTGCCCGCTCCCTCAGCACTGACCCTCTGACAGTGCCCGCTCCCTCAGTACTGACCCTCTGACAGTGCGGTGCTCCCTCACCACTGACCCTCTGACAGTGCGGCGCTCCCTCAGTACTGACCCTCCGACAGTGCCCGCTCCCTCATTACTGACCCTCCGACAGTGCCCTCTTCCTCAGCACTGACCCTCCAACAGTGCCCACTCCCTCAGCACTGACCCTCCGACAGTGCAGCACTCCCTCAGTACTGACCCTCTGACAGTGCGGCACTCCCTCAGTACTGACCCTCTGACAGTGCGGCACTCCCTCAGCACTGACCCTCCGACAGTGCTCACTCCCTCAGTACTGACCCTCTGAGAGTGCGGCACTCCCTCAGCACTGACCCGCCGACTGCATAGCACTCCCTCAGCACTGACCCTCTGACAGTGCCCGCTCCCTCAGCACTGACCCTCCAACAGTGCCTGGTCCCTAAGCACTGACCCTCTGACAGTGCCCGCTCCCTCAGCACTGACCCTCCAACAGTGCCTGGTCCCTAAGCACTGACCCTCTGACAGTGCCCACTCCCTCAGTACTGACCCTCTGACAGTGCCCGCTCCCTCAGTACTGACCCTTGACAGTGCCCGCTCCCTCAGCACTGACCCTCCGACAGTGCGGTGCTCCCTCACCACTGACCCTCCGACGGTGCCCTCTCCCTCAGCACTGACCCTCCAACAGTGCCCACTCCCTCAGCACTGACCCTCCGACAGTGCAGCACTCCCTCAGTACTGACCCTCTGACAGTGCGGCGCTCCCTCAGTACTGACCGTCCGACAGTGCCCGCTCCCTCAGCACTGACCCTCCGACAGTGCAGCACTCCCTCAGAACTGACCCTCTGACAGTGCGGTGCTCCCTCAGTACTGACGCTCCGACAGTGCCCGCTCCCTCAGCACTGACCCTCTGACAGTGCCCACTCGCTCAGCACTGACCCTCCGACAGTGCAGCACTCCCTCAGAACTGACCCTCTGACAGTGCCCACTCCCTCAGCACTGACCCTCTGACAGTGCGGTGCTCCCTCAGTACTGACCCTCTGACAGTGCCCGCTCCCGCATTACTGACCCTCCGACAGTGCCCGCTCCCTCAGCACTGACCCTCCGACAGTGCAGCACTCCCTCAGTACTGACCCTCTGACAGTGCGGTGCTCCCTCAGTACTGACCCTCCGACAGTGCCCGCTCCCTCATTACTGACCCTCCGACAGTGCCCTCTCCCTCATTACTGACCCTCCGACAGTGCCTGCTCCCTCAGCACTGACCCTCCGACAGTGCCCTCTCCCTCATTACTGACCCTCCGACAGTGCGGCGCTCCCTCAGCACTGACACTCCGACAGTGCCCGCTCCCTCAGCACTGACCCTCTGACAGTGCGGCACTCCCTCAGCACTGACCCTCTGACAGTGCTCGCTCCCTCAGCACTGACCCGCCGACTGCATAGCACTCCCTCAGCACTGACCGTCTGACAGTGCCCGCTCCCTCAGCACTAACCCTCCAACAGTGCCTGGTCCCTAAGCACTGACCCTCTGACAGTGCCCACTCCCTCAGCACTGACCCTCCGACAGTGCAGCACTCCCTCAGCACTGACCCTCTGACAGCGCCCGCTCCCTCAGCACTGACCCTCCGACAGTGCAGCACTCCCTCAGCACTGACCCTCTGACAGCGCCCGCTCCCTCAGTACTGACCCTCCGACAGTGCCCACTCCCTCAGCACTGACCCTCCAACAGTGCGGCGCTCCCTCAGCACTGACCCTCTGACAGTGCGGTGCTCCCTCAGTACTGACCCTCTGACAGTGCCCGCTCCCTCATTACTGACCCTCCGACAGTGCCCTCTCCCTCATTACTGACCCTCCGACAGTGCCCGCTCCCTCATTACTGACCCTCCGACAGTGCCCTCTCCCTCATTACTGACCCTCCGACAGTGCCCGCTCCCTCATTACTGACCCTCCGACAGTGCCCTCTCCCTCATTACTGACTCTCCGACAGTGCCGCTCCCTCAGCGCTGACCCTCCGACAGTGCGGCACTCCCTCAGCACTGACCCTCCGACAGTGCGGCACTCCCTCAGCACTGACCCTCTGACAGTGCCCGCTCCCTCAGCACTGACCCTCCAACAGTGCCTGGTCCCTAAGCACTGACCCTCTGACAGTGCCCACTCCCTCAGCACTGACCCTACGACAGTGCAGCACTCCCTCAGCACTGACCCTCCGACAGTGCAGCACTCCCTCAGCACTGACCCTCCGACAGTGCGGCACTCCCTCAGCACTGACCCTCCGACAATGCTCGCTCCCTCAGCACTGACCCTCTGACAGTGCCCACTCCGTCAGCACTGACCCTCCGACAGTGCCCACTCCCTCAGCACTGACCCTCCACCAGTGCCCACACCCTCAGTACTGACCCACTGACAGTGTGGCGCTCCCTCAGCACTGACCCTCTGACAGTGCCCACTCCCTCAGCACTGACCCTCCAACAGTGCAGCACTCCCTCAGTACTGACCTTCTGACAGTGCGGCGCTCCCTCAGCACTGACCCTCCGACAGTGCGGCGCTCCCTCAGCACTGACCCTCCGACATTGCCCACTCCCTCAGCACTGACCCTCCGACAGTGCTCGCTCCCTCAGCACTGACCCTCCGACAGTGCCCACTCCCTCAACACTGACCCTCCGACAGTGCGGCGCTCCCTCAGCACTGACCCTCCGACATTGCCCACTCCCTCAGCACTGACCCTCCGACAGTGCTCGCTCCCTCAGCACTGACCCTCCGACAGTGCCCACTCCCTCAGCACTGACCCTCCGACAGTGCTCACTCCCTCAGCACTGACTCTCTGACAGTGCGGCACTGCCTCAGCACTGACCCTCCGACAGTGCCCACTCCCTCAGCACTGACCCTCCGACAGTGCTCACTCCCTCAGCACTGACTCTCTGACAGTGCGGCACTGCCTCAGCACTGACCCTCCAACAGTGCCTGGTCCCTCAGCACTGACCCTCTGACAGTGCCCACTCCCTCAGCAATGACCCTCCGACAGTGCCCGCTCCCTCAGAACTGACCCTCTGACAGTGTGGCACTCCCTCAGCACTGACCCTCCGACAGTGCCCGCTCCCTCAGCACTGACCCTCCGACAGTGCCCACTCCCTCAGTACTGACCCTCCACCAGTGCCCGCTCCCTCAGCACTGACCCTCCGACAGTGCCCACTCCCTCAGTACTGACCCTCCACCAGTGCCCGCTCCCTCAGCACTGACCCTCCGACAGTGCGGCACTCCCTCAGCACTGACCCTCCACCAGTGCCCACTCCCTCAGTACTGACCCTCTGACAGTGCGGCGCTCCCTCAGCACTGACCCTCCGACAGTGCTCGCTCCCTCAGTACTGACCCTCTGAGAGTGCGGCACTCCCTCAGCACTGACCCTCCACCAGTGCCCACTCCCTCAGCACTGACCCTCCGACATTGCCCACTTCCTCAGAACTGACCCTCAGACAGTGTGGCACTCCCTCAGCACTGACCCTCCGACAGTGCTCGCTCCCTCAGTACTGACCCACTGAGAGTGCGGCACTCCCTCAGCACTGACCCGCCGACTGCATAGCACTCCCTCAGCACTGACCCTCCGACAGTGCCCGCTCCCTCAGCACTGACCCTCCGACAGGGCCCACTCCCTCAGTACTGACCCTCTGATAGTGCGGCACTCTCTCAGCACTGACCCTCCGACAGTGCCCACTCCCTCAGCACTGACCCTCAGACAGTGCCCGCTCTCTCAGCACTGACCCTCCGACAGTGCCCACTCCCTCAGCACTGACCCTCTGACAGTGCCCGCTCCCTCAGCACTGACCCTCCGACAGTGCCCACTCCCTCAGCACTGGCCCTCCACCAGTGCCCACTCCCTCAGCACTGACCCTCTGACAGTGCGGCGCTCCCTCAGCACTGACCCTCCGACAGTGCCCACTCCCTCAGTACTGACCCTCCACCAGTGCCCGCTCCCTCAGCACTGACCCTCCGACAGTGCGGCACTCCCTCAGCACTGACCCTCCACCAGTGCCCACTCCCTCAGCACTGACCCTCCGACAGTGCCCACTTCCTCAGAACTGATCCTCCAACAGTGCCTGGTCCCTCAGCACTGACCCTCTGACAGTGCCCACTCCCTCAGCACTGACCCTCCGACAGTGCGGCGCTCCCTCAGCACTGACCCTCCGACAGTGCCCACTCCGTCAGCACTGACCCTCTGACAGTGCCCACTCCCTCAGCACTGACCCTCCGACAGTGCGGCGCTCCCTCAGCACTGACCCTCCGACAGTGCCCACTTCCTCAGAACTGATCCTCAGACAGTGTGGTGCTCCCTCAGCACTGACCCTCTGACAGTGCAGCGCTCCCTCAGCACTGACCCTCCGACAGTGCCCACTCCCTCAGCAATGACCCTCCGACAGTGCCCACTCCGTCAGCACTGACCCTCCGACACTGCGGTGCTCCCTCAGTACTGACCCTCCGACAGTGCGGCGCTCCCTCAGCACTGACCCTCCGACAGTGCCCACTCCCTCAGTACTGACCCTCCGACAGTACAAACTCCCTCATCACTGACCCTCTGACAGTGCCCGCTCCCTCAGCACTGACCCTCCGACAGTGCCCGCTCCCTCAGCACTGACCCTCCGACAGTGCCCGCTCCCTCAGCACTGACCCTCCGACAGTGCGGCGCTCCCTCAGCACTGACCCTCCGACATTGCCCACTCCCTCAGCACTGACCCTCCGACAGTGCTCGCTCCCTCAGCACTGACCCTCCGACAGTGCCCACTCCCTCAGCACTGACCCTCCGACAGTGCTCACTCCCTCAGCACTGACTCTCTGACAGTGCGGCACTGCCTCAGCACTGACCCTCCGACAGTGCCCACTCCCTCAGCACTGACCCTCCGACAGTGCTCACTCCCTCAGCACTGACTCTCTGACAGTGCGGCACTGCCTCAGCACTGACCCTCCAACAGTGCCTGGTCCCTCAGCACTGACCCTCTGACAGTGCCCACTCCCTCAGCAATGACCCTCCGACAGTGCCCACTCCCTCAGCACTGACCCGCCGACTGCATAGCACTCCCTCAGAACTGACCCTCTGACAGTGTGGCACTCCCTCAGCACTGACCCTCCGACAGTGCCCGCTCCCTCAGCACTGACCCTCCGACAGTGCCCACTCCCTCAGTACTGACCCTCCACCAGTGCCCGCTCCCTCAGCACTGACCCTCCGACAGTGCCCACTCCCTCAGTACTGACCCTCCACCAGTGCCCGCTCCCTCAGCACTGACCCTCCGACAGTGCGGCACTCCCTCAGCACTGACCCTCCACCAGTGCCCACTCCCTCAGTACTGACCCTCTGACAGTGCGGCGCTCCCTCAGCACTGACCCTCCGACAGTGCTCGCTCCCTCAGTACTGACCCTCTGAGAGTGCGGCACTCCCTCAGCACTGACCCTCCACCAGTGCCCACTCCCTCAGCACTGACCCTCCGACATTGCCCACTTCCTCAGAACTGACCCTCAGACAGTGCTCGCTCCCTCAGTACTGACCCTCTGAGAGTGCGGCACTCCCTCAGCACTGACCCGCCGACTGCATAGCACTCCCTCAGCACTGACCCTCCGACAGTGCCCTCTCCCTCATTATGACCGTCCGACAGTGCCCGCTCCCTCAGCACTGACCCTCCGACAGGGCCCACTCCCTCAGTACTGACCCTCTGATAGTGCGGCACTCTCTCAGCACTGACCCTCCGACAGTGCCCACTCCCTCAGCACTGACCCTCTGACAGTGCCCGCTCCCTCAGCACTGACCCTCCGACAGTGCCCACTCCCTCAGCACTGGCCCTCCACCAGTGCCCACTCCCTCAGCACTGACCCTCTGACAGTGCGGCGCTCCCTCAGCACTGACCCTCCGACAGTGCCCACTCCCTCAGTACTGACCCTCCACCAGTGCCCGCTCCCTCAGCACTGACCCTCCGACAGTGCGGCACTCCCTCAGCACTGACCCTCCACCAGTGCCCACTCCCTCAGCACTGACCCTCCGACAGTGCCCACTTCCTCAGAACTGATCCTCCAACAGTGCCTGGTCCCTCAGCACTGACCCTCTGACAGTGCCCACTCCCTCAGCACTGACCCTCCGACAGTGCGGCGCTCCCTCAGCACTGACCCTCCGACAGTGCCCACTCCGTCAGCACTGACCCTCTGACAGTGCCCACTCCCTCAGCACTGACCCTCCGACAGTGCGGCGCTCCCTCAGCACTGACCCTCCGACAGTGCCCACTTCCTCAGAACTGATCCTCAGACAGTGTGGTGCTCCCTCAGCACTGACCCTCTGACAGTGCAGCGCTCCCTCAGCACTGACCCTCCGACAGTGCCCACTCCCTCAGCAATGACCCTCCGACAGTGCCCACTCCGTCAGCACTGACCCTCCGACACTGCGGTGCTCCCTCAGTACTGACCCTCCGACAGTGCGGCGCTCCCTCAGCACTGACCCTCCGACAGTGCCCACTCCCTCAGTACTGACCCTCCGACAGTACAAACTCCCTCATCACTGACCCTCTGACAGTGCCCGCTCCCTCAGCACTGACCCTCCGACAGTGCCCACTCCCTCAGCACTGACCCTCCGACAGTGCCCGCTCCCTCAGCACTGACCCTCCGACAGTGCGGCGCTCCCTCAGCACTGACCCTCCGACAGTGCCCACTCCCTCAGTACTGACCCTCCGACAGTACAAACTCCCTCATCACTGACCCTCTGACAGTGCCCGCTCCCTCAGCACTGACCCTCCGACAGTGCCCGCTCCCTCAGCACTGACCCTCCGACAGTGCCCACTCCCTCAGTACTGACCGTCCAACAGTGCCGCTCCTCATTACTGACCCTCCGACAGTGCCCTCTCCCTCTTACTGACCCTCGACAGTGCCCGCTCCCTCAGCACTGACCCTCCGACAGTGTGGCGCTCCTCAGCACTGACCCTCCAACAGTGCGGCGCACCCTCAGCACTGACCCTCCGACAGTGCCCACTCCCTCAGTACTGACCCTCCGACCAGTGCCCACTCCCTCAGTACTGACCCTCCGACAGTGCCCTCTCCCTCTTACTGACCCTCCGACAGTGCCCGCTCCCTCAGCACTGACCCTCTGACAGTGCGGCGCTCCCTCAGCACTGACCCTCCGACAGTGCCCTCTCCCTCTTACTGACCCCTCCGACAGTGCCCCCTCCCTCAGCACTGACCCTCTGACAGTGCCCACTCCCTCAGAACTGACCCTCAGACAGTGTGGCACTCCCTCAGCACTGACCCTCCACCAGTGCCCACTCCCTCAGCACTGACCCTCCAACAGTGTCTGGTCCGTCAGCACTGACCCTCCGACAGTGCGGCACTCCCCGCAGCACTGAGCCTCTGACAGTGCCCGCTCCCCTCATTACAGACCCTTCGACAGTGCCCTCTCCCTCATTATGACCGTCCGACAGTCCCCGCTCCCTCAGCACTGACCCTCCAACAGTGCCCACTCCCTCAGTACTGAACCTCTGACAGTGCAGCGCTCCCTCAGCACTGACCCCTCCGACCAGTGCTCGCTCCCTCATTATGAGCGTCCGACAGTCCCGCTCCTCAGCACTGACCCTCCGACAGTGCCCTCTCCCTCATTATGAGCGTCCGACAGTGCCCGCTCCCTCAGCACTGACCCTCCGACAGTGCCCTCTCCCTCATTATGAGCGTCCGACAGTGCCCGCTCCCTCAGCACTGACCCTCCGACAGTGCGGCGCTCCCTCAGCACTGACCCTCCGACAGTGCCCACTCCCTCAGCAACTGACCCTCCGACAGTGCCCACTCCCTCAGCACTGACCTCCACCAGTGCCCGCTCCCTCAGTACTGACCCTCTGACAGTGCGGCGCTCCCTCAGCACTGACCCTCCAACAGTGCCTGGTCCCTCAGCACTGACCCTCTGACAGTGCCCACTTCCTCAGAACTGACCCTCTGACAGTGCAGCGCTCCCTCAGACAGTGCGGCACTCCCTCAGCACTGACCCTTTGACAGTGCCCACTCCCTCAGTACTGACCCTCTGACAGTGCGGCGCTCCCTCAGCACTGACCCTCCGACAGTGCCCTCTCCCTCATTATGACCGTCCGACAGTGCCCGCTCCCTCAGCACTGACCTCCGACAGTGCGGCGCTCTCTCAGCACTGACCCTCCGACAGTGCCCACTCCCTCAGTACTGACCCTCTGACAGTGCCCACTCCCTCAGCACTGACCCTCCGACAGTGTGGCGCTCCCTCAGCACTGACCCTTCCGACAGTGCCCTCTCCCTCATTATGACCGTCCGACAGTGCCCGCTCCCTCAGCACTGACCCTCCGACAGTGTGGCCACTCCCTCAGCACTGACCTCCGACAGTGCCCTCTCCCTCAGCACTGACCCTCCGGACAGTGCCCCTCTCCCTCATTATGACCGTCCGACAGTGCCGCTCCCTCAGCACTGACCCTCTGACAGTGCGGCGCTCTCTCACCTCAGCAAGACCCTCCGACAGTGCCCACTCCCTCAGTACTGACCCTCTGACAGTGCCCACTCCCTCAGCACTGACCCTCCGACAGTGCGGCACTCCCTCAGCACTGGCCCCTCCACCAGTGCCCACTCCCTCAGCACTGACCCCTCCAACAGTGCCTGGTCCCTCAGCACTGACCCTCTGACAGTGCGGCGCTCTCTCAGCACTGACCCTCCGACAGTGCCCACTCCCTCAGTACTGACCCTCTGACAGTGCCCCACTCCCTCAGTACTGACCCTCTGACAGTGCGGCACTCCTCAGTACTGACCCTCTGACAGTGCGGCGCTCCCTCAGCACTGACCCTCCAACAGTGCCTGGTCCCTCAGCACTGACCCTCTGACAGTGCCCACTCCCTCAGCACTGACCCTCAGACAGTGCGGCGCTCCCTCAGCACTGACCTCCGACAGTGCCCACTTCCTCAGAACTGACCCTCAGACAGTGTGGCGCTCCCTCAGCACTGACCCTCCGACAGTGCCCCACTCCCTCAGCAATGACCCTCCGACAGTGCCCACTCCCTCAGCACTGACCCTCCGACAGTGCAGCGCTCCCTCAGCACTGACCCTCCGACAGTGTCTGGTCCGTCAGCACTGACCCTCCGACAGTGCGGCACTCCCCTCAGCACTGACCCTCCGACAGTGCCCACTCCCTCAGTACTGACCGTCCAACAGTGCCCGCTCCCTCATTACTGACCCTCCGACAGTGCCCTCTCCCTCATTATGACCGTCCGACAGTGCCGCTCCCTCAGCACTGACCCTCCGACAGTGCTCGCTCCCTCAGTACTGACCCTCTTGAGAGTGCGGCACTCCCTCAGCACTGACCCTCCGACAGTGCCCTCTCCCTCATTATGACCGTCCGACAGTGCCCGCTCCCTCAGCACTGACCCTCCGACAGTGCGGCGCTCCCTCAGCACTGACCCTCCAACAGTGCGGCGCTCCCTCAGCACTGACCCTCCGACAGTGCCCACTCCCTCAGCACTGACCCTCCGACAGTGCCCACTCCCTCAGCACTGACCCTCCACCAGTGCCCGCTCCCTCAGCACTGACCCTCCGACAGTGCGGCGCTCCCTCAGCTCTGACCCTCCAACAGTGCCTGGTCCCTCAGCACTGACCCTCTGACAGGCCCACTCCCTCAGCACTGACCCTCCGACAGTGCGGCGCTCCCTCAGCACTGACCCTCCGACAGTGCCCACTTCCTCAGAACTGACCCTCAGACAGTGTGGCACTCCCTCAGCAATGACCGTCCGATAGTGCCCCACTCCCTCAGCACTGACCATGCGACAGTGTGGCGCTCCCTCAGCACTGACCCTCTGACAGTGCAGCGCTCCCTCAGACAGTGTGGCACTCCGTCAGCACTGACCCTCCGACAGTGTGGCGCTCCCTCAGCACTGACCCTCTGACAGTGCAGCGCTCCCTCAGCACTGGCCCTCCGACAGCGCCCACTCCCTCAGAACTGACCCTCCGACAGTGTGGCACTCCCTCAGCACTGACCCTCCGACAGTGCGGCGCTACCCTCATCACTGACCCTCTGACAGTGCCCACTCCCTCAGAACTGACCCTCCGACAGTGTGGCACTCCCTAGGCACTGATCCTCCAACAGTCTCCCTCCCTAAGCAGTAACCTTCCCCACAGTCCCGGGTCTCCTCAGTTTTTATCCTCCAACAGTGCCCACTCCCTCAGCAATTGACCGTCCGACAGTGTGGCGTTCCCTTCAGCACTGACCCCTCTGACAGTGCGGCGTTCCCTCAGCAATGACCCTCCGACAGTGCCCACTCCCTCAGCATTGACACTCCGACAGTGCCCACTCCCTCAACAGTAACCCTCCAACAGTCCGGCCTTCCCTCAGTACTGATCCTCCAACAGTGCCACTCCCTCAGCAATGACCCTCCGACAGTGCCCACTCCCTCAGAACTGACCCTCCGACAGTGTGGCACTCCCTCAGCACTGATCCTCCACAGTGCAGCGCTCCCTCTGCACTGACCCTCTGACAGTTCCGGCACTCACTCAGTAGACGAGAGAGAGTGGGAGGCAAACGAGAGATACCCACACTGAGACGCTGGGGACTATGCGACAATAATTTTGCAGCAGTTTGTATAGAATATTGTTACTGGTGTAAATTGGGGATGTCAACAATAAATGAGAAGAATTGTGTGGACAGTCATATCATCAAATCCTTTTAGTGTGAGGACAGCAGTCAGCTATTTACCAAAGTGGGAAATGAGGATTCTGAGAGAAATTTCTGCAGCTCCATTCCAGTCACACTCGGTTTGAGAACAGAATCATTTCCACACAGACACACTGCCAAAGTCATTTTGACATGATTAGAGATACATACTCATTTTGCTTCTTGGTAAATTCACTGATCCAAAGACCATCTTCGCTCTGCTCTGAACCCTGAGATATTCAGCTGAAACTTTCATTGGAGAGGCTCCCTCTCACCAGCAAACCTTCATGTTCCACCCCCACCCCAACTTTGCTAAGTTCCCACACTTGATCAACAGAGATGCTCTGTTTTTTACAGGTAATTTAACCAGGTGAGGCTGCCCTGACCCTGCCCCAGAATTCCTAGGTCAGAACTAGTCCATTCAGCCCACCTGGCCCACTACTGGCCCTCCTGCTCCACACAAGCTTTGTCTTACCCACTTTTTCACCTTACCCCATCATCACATCCACCAATTCCTTTCTCCCTCTTGTATCTCTCCAGCTTTGGTCAACACTCTATAATCGGATTTGGGTGTGACTGCCCCAACTCAGTGTTTATTCACTGTCCCTAACTGCCCCCTTGAGAAGGTGGTGGGGCGCTGCCTTCTTGAACCACTGCAGTCTGTGTGCAGAGGTAGACCCACGATGCCCCTTTGGGGGGAATTCCAGGATTGTGACCCAGCCACACTGAAGGAACGGCCGATATATTTCCCAGTCGGGATGGGGAGTGGCTCGGAGGGGAACTTGCAGGGGGTGGCGTTCCCATGTACCTGCTGCCCCTTGTCCTTCTGGATGGAAGTGGTGGTGGGTTTGGAAGGTGCTGTCTAAGGAGCCTCAGTGAGTTGCTGCAGGGCGTCTTGTAGATGGTACACACTGCTGCGACTGAGCGTCGGTGGGTGGAGGGAGTGGGATGTTTGTGGATGTGATGCCAATCAAAGCGGGGGCTGCTTTGTCCTGGATGGTGTCGAGCTTCTCGAGTGTTGTCGGAGCTGCCCCCATCCAGGGGCAAGTGGGGGGGGTATTCCCTCTCACTCCTGTCTTGTGCCTTGTTGAAGGTGGGACAGGCTTTGGGGGGGTGTCAGGACCTAGGTTATTTGCTGCAGAGTTCCCAGCCTCTGACCTGCTCAGGGAGCTGCCATATTGATATGGATGGGTACAGTTGAGTTTGTGGTCAATAGTTAATCCCCAGGATGTTGAAAGAGTGTCTTCACTGATTCCCTTCTCCACACATTTCATCTCAAACACGTCCGTGTGACATCAAGTCCCACCCACTTCCTCCTGTCCTTCTTTGAATCTCCCCATGAGAGACTAGTCGAACACATCGAGTGCCTTGCTCCTCAGGGAGGATCTGAGGTGAGCTGTCCAGGGTGCTGGAACTGCATTGTGGTTCCTGTATGTACTGGGTCCTGTCCCACTGGAGAAGCACACAGGCCAGACCTGTGTAAGGGAAGCAGATTTCCTTTCCCAAAGAGTATTAGAGAAGCGGGTGGGGCTTTTAAAATGATTTACTGTCACTGCCGCTAAATTTTGTAATCTGACAAGGTTGGCTGTTAACTGCCCTCTGGGCAGGTTAGGGTGGGATTGGCCGTGCTAAATTGTCCCATAGTGCCCAGGGATGTGCAAGCTGGTTGGATTAGTGTTGGGAAATGCAGGGTTTTCGAGAGGGGTTGGGGTCTGTGTGTGGTGCTCTGAGGGTCAGTGTGGTCTTGATGGGCTAAATGGCCTGGTTCTGTACTGTAGGAATTCTATAATTAAATGCTGGCCTAGCTCACAATGCCCTCATCCATTGAATGAATATGGGGATGAAAAAACACTACAGTGATGGAATAACAAGGTGTAGAGCTGGATGAACGCAGCAGGCCAAGCAGCATCAGAGGAGCAGGAAAGCTGATGTTTTGGGCCTGGACCCTTCTTCAGAAAATCGATTTCTGAAGGAGGGTCTCAGTGTGAAACGTCAGCCTTCCTGCTCCTCTGATGCTGCTTGGCCTGCTGCGTTCATCCAGCTCAATACTTTGTTATCCCAGATACTCCAGCATCGTCAGTTCCTACTATCTATGAACTTTTATGTTTCTAGTTTATATCAAAAAGGACTATAATGTTAGCTATGACCCAATCATAGAGTCATACAGCACGGAAACAGGCCCTTCAGCCCAACTCGTCCATGTTGACCAGGTTTCTGAAACTGAAGTAGTCCCATTTGCCAGCATTTGTCCCATATCCCTCTAAACCCTTCCTATTCGTGTCCCCATCGAGATGCCTTTTAAATGCTGTAACTGTACCAGCCTCCACCACTTCCTTTGGCAGCTCGTTCCACACACGCACCACCCTCTGTGTGAAAAAGTTACCCCTCAGGTCCCTTTTAAGTATTTCCCCCTCTCACCTTAAACCCTGTGAAGTCATAGAGCCGCACAGCACAGAAACAGACCCGTCGGCCCAACCAGTCCATGCTGACCATAATCCCATACTAAACCAGTCCCATCTGCCTGCTCCTGGCCCATATCCCTCCAAAACTTTCCCTGTTCATGCACTTATCCAAATATGTTTTAAATGCTGTAACTATACCCACACCCACCACTTCCGCTGGAAGCTCATTCCAAACACAATCAGCTCCCTGTGTAAAAAAAATTTCTCCCTTGTCTTCTTTAAAACTGTCTTTCGCCTTAAAAATGTAAGCCCTTGTCTTGAAATCCCCCGTCCAAGGGAAAAGACAGCTACCATTAACTTTATCCTTCACTATTTTATAAACTTTCATAAGGTTGTCTCTCAAACTCCCAGTGAAAATAGTCCCAGCCTATCCAGCCTCTCCTTAGAACTCAAACCTTCCACACCCAGCAACATCCTGGTAAATCTCTTCTGAACACAGACTCCCCTACCCTGGGGAAAATACTTTGTCTATTCACCCTATCCATGGCCCTCATGATTTTATAAACCTCTATAAGGTCCCCCCTCAGCCCCGACACTCCAGGGAAAATGATTCCAGCCTCTCCCTATAGCTCAAACCCTTCAGTCCCAGTAACATCCTGGCAAATCTTGTTTGAAACCTTTCCAGATGAATAAATCTCCCCCTGTGGCAGGCTGAACAGAATTGTCTGCAGTACTCCAAATACGGTCTTACCAATCGCCCTACATTGGTCTGTAACGCTTAATGTTTTAACTCTGTTTCTGTCTTTTACTATTTTGGATCTGAGATCTTTTGTACCTGAGACAGTAATGTATGTGGCCTGCAAAATCAAGAGGGGCATCGCTAGGGTAAACGCACAGGGTCTTTCCCCCGGGGTAGGGGGGAGTCCAAAACTAGAGGGGCACAGGTTGAAGGTGAGAGGGGTGAGATTTAAAAGGGAGCTGATGGGCAACCTTTTCACACAGAGGGTGGTGCGTGTATAGAACGAGCTGCCAGAGGAAGTGGTGGAGGCTGGTACAGTTACAGCATTTAAAAGGCATCTGGATGGGGACATGGATAGGAAGGGGTTAGAGGGATATGGGCCAAACGCTGACAAATCAGACAGGATTAATTTAGGATATCAGGTTGGCATGGACGAGTTTTCTGAAGAAGGGTCCAGACCCGAAACATCAGCTTTCCTGCTCCTCTGATGCTGCCTGGCCTGCTCTACACTGTGTTGTCTCTCACTTCAGCCTCAGCAGTTCTTAACTATCTCTGAGTTGGACCGAAGGGTCTGTTTCCATGTTGTACACCTCTATGACCTATTGACACCAATGACAAAGACTCTGAGATACTCTGATCCTGGGTTGTTTTCAGATGCTGCCCAGTTAGGAGCTGCAGGCCATGCCCACTCCAGCACATCACAGGCAGCCCGTTCCTTACTGTGGGAGAATCTAGAGCGACGGGGCGTGGGGTGTTTTGCTGTTTGTTTAAGAACGGGGAAGATGGTTTTCTCTCAGTGGGTTTGCCAGTCTCTTGACCTTTCTACCACAAATGGCATCAGAAGTGGAGTCCTAGAATCATAGAGTTATACATCACGGACACGAGTCTACAACAACTATGATCCAAAATAAACTCGTCTCATTTCCCAGATAATAAAATGTGAGGCTGGATGAACACAGCAGGCCAAGCAGCATCTCAGGAGCACAAAAGCTGACGTTTCGGGCCTAGACCCTTCATCAGAGAGCGGGTGGGAATGTGATGGCCTAGTGGTGCTGTTGCGGGGCTGTTAATCCAGAGACTCAGAAAACCTTCTGAGACCTGGGTTCGAATCCTGCACAGCAGGTGGTGGAATTTGAATTCAATGAAAATATCTGGAATTACAAATCTGATGATGTCTGTGAGTCAATTGTTGAGGGAAAAACCCATCTGGTTCACTAATGCCCTTTAGGGAAGGAAACTGCCACCCTTACCTGGTCTGGGCCTTCATGTGACTCCAGACCCACAGCAGTGTGGCTCACTCTTAAATGCCCTCTGGGTAATAAATACTGCCTGGCCAGCAATGCCCAGGGGGCAGTTAAGAGTTAAAGGATTCCGCGAAACCTCTTGTTCCACCCACATTGATGGGACGATCTAAAAAGCACAACAATGTCTCTATTTTCTCAGGAGGTTAATGAAATTCGGCAGGTCCATAAAGTCTCTGACCAATTTTGCATTCTATCCGCAGGCATCACAACTTGATATCATAAATGCTCTGCCCAAGGCCAAAAGAAACGACAGAGAGTTGTCAACACAGGCCAGACCATCAGACAAACCAACCTCCCATCCACGGGCTCCATCTACACTTCCCCCTGCCTCAGGAAGGCAGCCAACATCATCAAAGACCCTTTCTACCCCGCTCATAATCCCTTCGAACCTCTTCCGTCAGGCAGAAGGTGCAAAAGCTTAAACACACAGACCAACAGATTCAAGAACAGCTTCTTCTGAATGGACCTGTCAAATTTTAAATTTAATGTTGGTCTCGCTCTTTGTGGACCTTCCCTGCAGCTGTAACACTGTATTCCTCGCTCTGTTCCATTACCCTAATGAACTGCTTATGATATGATCGGCCTGTACTTAGGTACATGTGACAAAAATGAATCACATCAAAACCTTCCCTGTCCATGTACTTCTCCAAATGTCTTATAAACATTGTATGTTGATTCGGCATCATTAAACCTCTACAGTGTGGAAACAGGCCCTTCAGCCCAACAAGTCCACACTGGCCCACAGTGCATCCAAGCTAGACCCGTCCCCATATAACCCACCCTAACCCGCACATCCCTGGGCACTACGGGACAATTTAGCACGGCCAATCCACCCTAACCTGTACATCCCTGTGCACTACGGGACAATTTAGCATGGCCAATCCACCCTAACCCGCACATCCCTGGGCACTACGGGACAATTTAGCACGGCCAATCCACCCTAACCCGCACATCCCTGGGCACTACGTGACAATTTAGCACGGCCAATCCACCCTAACCCGCACATCCCTGGGCACTACGGGACAATTTATCACGGCCAATCCACCCTAACCCGCACATCCCTGTGCACTATGGGACAATTTAGCACGGCCAATCCACCCTAACCCGCACATCCCTGGGCACTATGGGACAATTTAGCACGGCCAATCCACCCTAACCTGCACATCCCTGGGCACTATGGGACAATTTAGCACGGCCAATCCACCCTAACCTGCACATCCCTGGACACTATGGGACAATTTAGCACGGCCAATCCACCCTAACCCGCACATCCCTGGGCACTATGGGACAATTTAGCACGGCCAATCCACCCTAACCTGCACATCCCTGGGCACTATGGGACAATTTAGCACAGCCAATCCACCCTAACCTGCACATCTGTGGGCACTATGGGACAATTTAGCACGGCCAATCCACCCTAACCTGCACATCCCTGGGCACTATGGGACAATTTAGCACAGCCAATCCACCCTAACCTGCACATCTGTGGGCACTATGGGACAATTTAGCACGGCCAACCCACCCTAACCCGCACATCCCTGGGCACTATGGGACAATTTAGCACGGCCAATCCACCCTAACCCACACATTCCTGGGCACTATGGGACAATTTAGCACAGCCAATCCACCCTAACCTGCACATCCCTGGGCACTATGGGACAATTTAGCACGGCCAACCCACCCTAACCCGCACATCCCTGGGCACTATGGGACAATTTAGCACGGCCAATCCACCCTAACCTGCACATCCCTGGTCACTATGGGACAATTTAGCACGGCCAATCCACCCTAACCTACACATCCCTGGGCACTATGGGACAATTTAGCATGGCCAACCCACCCTTTCCCGCACATCCCTGGGCACTATGGGACAATTTAGCACGGCCAATCCACCCTAACCTGCACATCCCTGGGAACTATGGGACAATTTAGCACGGCCAATCCACCCTAACCTGCACACCTTTGGACTGTGGGAGGAAACCGGAGCACCCGAAGGAAACCCACGCAGACACGGGGAGAATGTGCAAACTCCACACAGACAGTCGCCTGAGGGTGGGATCGAAACCCGGGCCCTGGTGCTGTGAGGCAGCATTGCTAATCACTGAGCCACCGTGCTGCCCTTGCCTTTATTGGTCAGCTCATTGATGGTAGGAGTTGGGAGGGTCATGTTGTGGCTGTACAGGACATTGGTTAGGGCCACTTTTGGAATACTGCATTCGATCCCGGTCTCCCTGCTATAGGAAGGATGTTGCGAAACTTGAAAAGGTTCAAAAAAGATTTACGAGGGTGTTGCCAGGGTTGGAGGGTCTGAGTACAGGGTTTGGCTGGATAAACTGGGACTGTTTTCCATGGAGAGTCGGAGGCTGGAAGACACTGGGAGCTCATGAATACCACCAGGTCATGGCTGGGCTGTTGTCAGTTTGAATCGCACCGATGAGCTAAACACATTGATTTCAACACGGCAACTTGTGACTGTAAGCAATTAGCACTCCGCAGTTCCAGAGCCATTATTAGAAAGAGAGAGAATATCCAGGGAATTAGACAGCCAGCACATTCTATCTTTAGTGCATTCAGTGACAAGGGCTGACACCATTTTGGAGTGGTTTGATATCTGTGTTTGCGTTGGTGTGGAACACCATGTATTCCCAATGGGAGCGATTTGACAATGGTACCTCGAACGCAACAACAAAGGAAAAGTTTGCTGTTCAAATAGTCAAACACCCTCGCATCGCTGCCTCTTCAGTTTCTCTCAGCTATGTCCTGTTAATTACTTACGACCTTCTTGATGGTGGGCACTGAGGGAGTGCCACACTGTTGGAGGGTCAGTGCAGTGGGAGCGGGCACCATTGGAGGGTCAGTGCTGAGGGAGTGGGGGCTGTCGGAGGGTCAGTGCTGAGGCAGCGCCGCACTTTTGGAGGGTCAGTGCTGAGGGAGTGGGGACTGTTGGAGGGTCAGTGCTGAGGGAGTGGGCACTGTCAGAGGGTCAGTGCTGAAGGAGCGCCGCAGTGTCGGAGGGTCAGTGCTGAGGGAGTTGGCACTGTCGGAGGGTCATTGCTGAGGGAGTGCCACACTGTCAGAGGGTCAGTGCTGAGGCAGCGCCGCACTTTTGGAGGGTCAGTGCTGAG